>NC_057399.1:64422733-64440252 GCF_019320065.1 Cervus canadensis | reverse complement strand
TTAAAAATATGAGGCGCATGAAAAGGTCTGAAAAATATGTAGAACATGAACAGGTGTCAAAAATATGAGGAGAATGAAAAGGTGTGAAAAATATGACGAGCATAAAAAGGTGTCAAAAATATGAGGAGCATGTAAAGGTGTGAAAAATATGAGGAGCATGAATCTGTATGAAAAATATGAGGAGCATGAAACGGTGTGAAAAACAGGAGGAGCATGAAATGGTGTGAAAAAATGAGGAGCATGAAAAGATCTGAAAATTAAGAGGAGCATTTAAAGGTCTGAAAAATATGAGGAGCATGAAAAGCTCTGAAAAATACGAGGAGCATGACAAGGTGTGAAATATACGAGGAGCATGAAAAGGTCTGAAAAATATGAAGAGCATGAAAAGGTGTCAAAAATATAAGGAGCATGAAAAGCTGTGAAAAATACGAAGAGCAGGAAAAGGTGTGAAAATTATCAAAAGCATGAAAAGGTCTGAGAAATATGAAGAGCATGATAAGGTGTCAATAATATGAGGAGCATTAAAAGGTGTCGAAAATATGAGAAGCATGTAAAGGTGTGAAAAATATGAGGAGCATGAAACTGTATGAAAAATTAGAGGAGGATGAAATGGTGTGAAAAATATGAAGAGCATGTTAAGGTGTCAAAAATATGAGGAGCATTGAAAGGTGTCGAAAATATGAGAAGCATGAACGGTGTGAAAAATATGAGGAGCATGAAAAGGTGTCAAAAATATGAGGAGCATGTAAAGGTATGAAAAATATGAGAAGCATGTATCTGGATGAAAAATATGAGGAGTATGGAACGGTGTGAAAATATGAAGAGCAAGAAAAGGTCTGAGAAATAAGAGGAGCATAAAAAGGTCTGAAAATTACGTGGAGCATTAAACGGTGTAATAAACACGAGAAGCATGAAAAGGTCTGAAAAATACGAGGAGCATGAAAAGGTCTGAAAAATATGAGGAGCTGGAAAAGGTCTGAAAAATATGAAGACCAAGAAAAGTTGTGAAAAATACGAGGAACATGAAAAGGTGTGAAAAATACGAGGAGCATGAAGAGGTGTGAAAAATACGAGGAGCATGAAAAGGTCTGAAAAATATGAGGAGCTAGAAAAGGTCTGAAAAATATGAAGAGCCTGAAAAGGTGTGAAAAATATGAAGACCATGAAAAGTTGTGAAAAATACGAGAAACATGAAAAAGCATGAAAAATACGAGGAGCATGAAAAGGTGTGAAGAATACGAGGGACATGCAAAGGTGTGAGAAATACGAGGAGCATGAAAAGTTCTGAGAAATACGAGGAGCATGAAAAGGTCTGAGAAAACGAGGAGCATGAAAAGGTCTGAAAATTACAAGAAGGAAGAAAAGGTGTGAATAATAGGAGGAGCAGGAAAACGTGTGAAAAATACGAGGAGCATGAAAAGGTGTGAAAAATACGAGGAGCATGAAAACGTGTGAAAAATACGAGGAGCACAAAAACTTGTGAAAAATACGAGGAGCATGAAAAGGTGTGACAAATACGAAGAGTTTGAAAAGTTGTGAAAAATACGAGGAGCATGAAAAGGTCTGGAAAATATGAGGAGCATGAAAAGATGTGAAAAATACAAGGAGCATGAAAAGGTGTGAAAAATACAAAAACCATGAAAAGGAGTGAAAAATACGAATAGCATGAAAAGGGGTGAAAAATACGAGGAGAATGAAAATGTGTGAAAAATATGAGGAGCATGAAAAGGTGTGAAAAATATGAGGAGCATGAAAAGGTCTGAAAAATACGAGGAGCAAGAAAAGGTCTGAAAAATATGAAGAGCCTGAAAAGGCCTGATAAATACGAGGAGCATGAAAAGACGTGAAAAGTACGAGGAGCATGAAAGGTGTGAAAAATATGAAGAGCATGAAAAGGTGTGACAGTAAGAGGAGCACGAAAAGGTGTGAAAAATACAAGCAGCATGAAAAGTTGTGAAAAATACGAGGAGCATGAAAAGGTGTGAAGAATTCGAGGAGCATGAAAAGGTGTGAAAAAGACAAGGAGCATGAAAAGGTGTGAAAATTATGAAGAGCATGAAAGGGTCTGAGAAACATGAAGAGCACGAAAAGGTGTGAAAAATATGAAGAGCAAGAAAAGGTCTGAAATTTACGAGGAGCAGGAAAAGCTGTGAAATATACCAGGAGCATGAAAAGTTGTGAAAAATAAGAGGAGCATGAAAAGGTGTGAAAATTACAAGGAGGAAGAAAAGGTCTGAAAAATACGAGGAGCATGAAAAGGCGTGAAAAATACGAGGTGCATTAAAAGGTCTGAAAAATAGGAGCAGCATGAAAAGAACTTCAATATATGAAGAGCATGAAAAGGTGTCAAAAATATCAGGAGCATGTAGAGATTTGAAAAATATGAGGACAATGCAACTGTATTAAAAATCTGCGGAGCATGATATGGTCTGAAATATACGTGAGCATGAAAAGGTGTGTAAAATATGAGGAGCATGAAAATGTGTGAAAAATATGAAGAGCATGAAAGGGTATGAAAAATATGAGGAGCATGAAACGGTGTGAAAAATATGAAGAGCATGAAAAGGTTTGAAAAATATAAGGAGCATGAAAAGGTGTGAAAAATAAGAGGAGCATGAAAAGGTGTGAAAATTACAAGGAGGAAGAAAAGGTCTGAAAAATACGAGGAGCATGAAAAGGCGTGAAAAATACGAGGTGAATTAAAAGGTCTGAAAAATAGGAGCAGCATGAAAAGAACTTCAATATATGAAGAGCATGAAAAGGTGTCAAAAATATCAGGAGCATGTAGAGATTTGAAAAATATGAGGACAATGCAACTGTATTAAAAATCTGCGGAGCATGATATGGTCTGAAATATACGTGAGCATGAAAAGTTGTGAAAAATACGAGGAGCATGAAAAGGTGTGAAAAATATGAATAGCATGAAAAAGTGTGAAAAGTAAGAGGAGCATGAAAAGGTTTGAAAAATACGAGGAGCATGAAAACGTCTTAAAAATATGAGGCGCATGAAAAGGTCTGAAAAATATGTAGAACATGAACAGGTGTCAAAAATATGAGGAGAATGAAAAGGTGTGAAAAATATGACGAGCATAAAAAGGTGTCAAAAATATGAGGAGCTTGTAAAGGTGTGAAAAATATGAGGAGCATGAATCTGTATGAAAAATATGAGGAGCATGAAACGGTGTGAAAAACAGGAGGAGCATGAAATGGTGTGAAAAAATGAGGAGCATGAAAAGATCTGAAAATTAAGAGGAGCATTTAAAGGTCTGAAAAATATGAGGAGCATGAAAAGCTCTGAAAAATACGAGGAGCATGACAAGGTGTGAAATATACGAGGAGCATGAAAAGGTGTGAAGAATACGAGGGACATGCAAAGGTGTGAGAAATACGAGGAGCATGAAAAGTTCTGAGAAAACGAGGAGCATGAAAAGGTCTGAAAATTACAAGAAGGAAGAAAAGGTGTGAATAATAGGAGGAGCAGGAAAACGTGTGAAAAATACGAGGAGCATGAAAAGGTGTGAAAAATACGAGGAGCACAAAAACTTGTGAAAAATACGAGGAGCACAAAAACTTGTGAAAAATACGAGGAGCATGAAAAGGTGTGACAAATAGGAAGAGTTTGAAAAGTTGTGAAAAATACGAGGAGCATGAAAAGGTCTGGAAAATATGAGGAGCATGAAAAGATGTGAAAAATACAAGGAGCATGAAAAGGTGTGAAAAATACAAAAACCATGAAAAGGAGTGAAAAATACGAATAGCATGAAAAGGGGTGAAAAATACGAGGAGAATGAAAATGTGTGAAAAATATGAGGAGCATGAAAAGGTGTGAAAAATATGAGGAGCATGAAAAGGTCTGAAAAATACGAGGAGCAAGAAAAGGTCTGAAAAATATGAAGAGCCTGAAAAGGCCTGATAAATACGAGGAGCATGAAAAGACGTGAAAAGTACGAGGAGCATGAAAGGTGTGAAAAATATGAAGAGCATGAAAAGGTGTGACAGTAAGAGGAGCACGAAAAGGTGTGAAAAATACAAGCAGCATGAAAAGTTGTGAAAAATACGAGGAGCATGAAAAGGTGTGAAGAATTCGAGGAGCATGAAAAGGTGTGAAAAATACGAAGAGAATGAAAAGCTGTGAAAATTATGAAGAGCATGAAAGGGTGTGAAAATTATGAAGAGCATGAAAAGGTGTGAAAAATACGAAGAGCAAGAAAAGGTCTGAAATTTACGAGGAGCAGGAAAAGCTGTGAAATATACCAGGAGCATGAAAAGGTGTGAAAAATAAGAGGAGCATGAAAAGGTGTGAAAATTACAAGGAGGAAGAAAAGGTCTGAAAAATACGAGGAGCATGAAAAGGCGTGAAAAATACGAGGTGCATTAAAAGGTCTGAAAAATAGGAGCAGCATGAAAAGAACTTCAATATATGAAGAGCATGAAAAGGTGTCAAAAATATCAGGAGCATGTAGAGATTTGAAAAATATGAGGACAATGCAACTGTATTAAAAATCTGCGGAGCATGATATGGTCTGAAATATACGTGAGCATGAAAAGGTGTGTAAAATATGAGGAGCATGAAAATGTGTGAAAAATATGAAGAGCATGAAAGGGTATGAAAAATATGAGGAGCATGAAACGGTGTGAAAAATATGAAGAGCATGAAAAGGTTTGAAAAATATAAGGAGCATGAAAAGGTGTGAAAAATATGAGGAGCATGAAAAGCTTTGAAAAATATAGGGAGCATGAAAAGGTGTGAAAAATATGAGGAGGATGAACTGGTCGGAAATATTCGAGAGCATGAAAGGTGTGAAAAAAAAAGAGCATGAAAAGCTGTGAAAAATATGAAGAGCATGAAAAGGTGCGAAAAATATGAAGAGCATGAAAAGGTGTGAAAAATATGAAGAGCAAGAAAAGGTGTGAAAAATATGAGGAGCATGAAATGGTGTGAAAAATATGAAGAGCATGATAAGGTGTGAAAAATATGAGCAGAATTAAAACGTGTGAAAAATAGGAAGATCATGAAACACTGTGAAAAACACAAAGAGCATGAAAAGTTTGGAAAAATATCAATAGCATGAAAAGGTCTGAAAAATATGAAAAGCATGAAAAGATGTGAATAATATGAACAGCATGAAAAGGTGTGGAAAATACGAGGAGCATGAAAAGATCTGAAAAATACGAGGAGCATGAAATGGTCTGAAAAATATAAGGAGCATGAAACTGTCTGAAAAATATGAGGAGCATGAAACGGTCTGAAAAATAGGAGGAGCATGAAAGTTGTGAGAAATACGAAGAGCATGAGAACGTGTGAAAAACACGAAGAGCATGAAAAGGTCTGAAAAATACGAGGAGCATGAAAAGGTGTGAAATATATGAGGAGCATGAAAAGTTGTGAAAAATACGAGGAGCATGAAAAGGTGTGAAAAATACGAATAGCATGAAAAAGTGTGAAAAGTATGAGGAGCATGAAAAGGTTTGAAAAATACGACCAGCATGAAAACGTCTTAAAAATACGAGGCGCATGAAAAGGTCCGAAAAATATGTAGAGCATGAACAGGTGTCAAAAATATGAGGAGAATGAAAAGGTGTGAAAAATATGAAGAGCATAAAAAGGTGTCAAAAATATGAGGAGCTTCTAAAGGTGTGAAAAATAAGAGGAGCATGAAATGGTGTGAAAAAATGAGGAGCATGAAAAGATATGAAAATTACGAGGAGCATTTAAAGGTCTGAAAAATATGAGGAGCATGAAAAGCTCTGAAAAATACGAGGAGCATGAAAAGTTGTGAAATATACGAGGAGCATGAAAAGGTCTGAAAAATATGAAGAGCATGAAAAGGTGTCAAAAATATAAGGCACATGAAAAGCTGTGAAAAATACGAAGAGCAGGAAAAGGTGTGAAATATATGAAGAGCAGGAAAAGGTGTGAAAATTATCAAAAGCATGAAAAGTTCTGAAATATATGAAGAGCATGATAAGGTGTCAATAATATGAGGAGCATTAAAAGGTGTCAAAAATATAAGAAGCATGTAAAGGTGTGAAAAATATGAGGAGCATGATAAGGTGTGAAAAATATGAGCAGCATTAAAACGTGTGAAAAATAGGAAGATCATGAAACACTGTGAAAAACAAAAAGAACATGAAAAGTTTGGAAAAATATCAATAGCAAGAAAAGGTCTGAAATATATGAAAAGCATGAAAAGGTGTGAATAATATGAACAGCATGAAAAGGTGTGGAAAATATGAGGATCATGAAAAGATCTGAAAAACACGAGGAGCATGAAACGGTCCGAAAAATTAGAGGAGCATGAAACTGTCTGAAAAATATGAGGAGCATGAGGTGGTCTGAAAAAAATGAGGAGCATGAAAGTTTTGAAAAATACGAAGAGCATGAGAAGGTGTGCAAAATACGAGGATCATGAAAAGGTGTGAAAAATACGAAGAGCACGAAAAGGTCTGAAAAATACGAGGAGCATGAAAAGTTGTGAAATATATGAGGAGCATGAAAAGTTGTGAAAAATACGAGGAGCATGGAAACGTCGTAAAAATACGAGGCGCATGAAAAGGTCTGAAAAATATGTAGAGCATGAACAGGTTTCAAAAGTATGAGGAGAATGAAAAGGTGTGAAAAATACGAAGAGCATGAAAAGGTGTCAAAAATATGAGGAGCTTGTAAAGGTGTGAAAAATATGAGGAGCATGAATCTGTATGAAAAATATGAGGAGCATGAAACGGTGTGAAAAATATGAAGAGCATGAAAAGGTGTGAAAATTATGAGGAGTATGAAAACGTCTTAAAAATATGAGGAGCATGAAAAGGTGTGAAGTATATGAGGAGCATGAAAAGGTGTCAAAAATATAAGGAGCATGAAACGGTGTGAAAAATAAGAGGAGCATGAAATGGTGTGAAAAAATGAGGAGCATGAAAAGATCTGAAAATTAAGAGGAGCCTTTAAAGGTCTCAAAAATACGAGGAGCAAGAAAAGCTCTGAAAAATACGACGAGCATGAAAAGGTGTGAAATGTACGAGGAGCATAAAAAGGTCTGAAAAATATGAAGAGCATGAAAAGATGTCAAAAATATAAGGAGCATAAAAAGGTGTGAAAAATACGAAGAGCAGGAAAAGGTGTGAAATATATGAAGAGCAGGAAAAGGTGTGAAAATTATCAAAAGCATGAAAAGGTCTGAAAAATATGAAGAGCATGATAAGGTGTCAAAAATATGAGGAGCATTAAAAGGTGTCGAAAATATGAGAAGCATGTAAAGGTGTGAAAAATATGAGGAGCATGAAACTGTATGAAAAATTAGAGGAGGATGAAACGGTGTGAAAAATATGAAGATCATGAAAAGGTGTGAAAAATATGAAGAGCATGAAACACTGTGAAAAACACGAGATCATGAAATGGAGTGAACAACACGAAGAGCATGGAAAGCTGTGAAAAATATCAAGAGCATGAAAAGGTCTGAAAAATATGAAAAGCATGAAAACGTGTCAAAAATATGAACAGCATGAAAAGGTGTGAAAAATACGAAGAGCCTGAAAAGGTGTGAAAAACACGACGAGCATGAAAAGGTGTGAAAAATACGAAGAGCTTGATAAGGTGTGACAAATACGAAGAGAATGTAAAGTTGTGAAAAATACGAAGAGCAAGAAAAGGTCTGAAAAATACGAGGAGCATGAAGACATCTGAAAAATACGACGAGCATCAAAAGGTCTGAAAAATATGTAGAGCATGAAAAAGTGTCAAAAATATGGGGAGCATGAAAAGGTGTCAAAAATATGAAGAGGATGAAAAGGTGTCAAAAATGTGAGTAGCATGTAAAGGTTGAAAAATAAGAGGAGCATGAATTTGTATAAAAAATATGACGAGCATGAAAAGGTGTGAAAAATATGAGGAGCATGAAAAGGTGTAAAAAACATGAAGAGCATGAAATGTGTGAAAAACACGAAGGGCATGCAAAGGTGTGAAAAATATCAAGAGCATGAAAAGGTCTGAAAAATAGGAAGAGCATGAAAAGGTGTGAAAAATATCAAGAGCATGAAAGATGTGAAAAACACGAAGGGCATGAAAATGTGTGAAAAATACGAGCAGCATGAAAAGGTGTGAAAAATATGAATAGCATGAAAAGGTGTCAAAATTATGAGGAGTATGAAAACGTCTTAACAATACGAGGAGCATGAAAAGGTCTGAAAAATATATGGAGCATGAAAAGGTGTCAAAAATATGAGGAGAATGAAAAGGTGTGTAAAACATGAAGAGCATGAAAAGGTGTCAAAAATATGAGGAACATGTAAAGGTGTGAAAAATATGAGGAGCATGAATCTGTATGAAAAATATGAGGAGGATGAAACGGTGTGAAAAATATGAATATCATGTAAAGGTGTGAAAAATATGAGGAGTTTGAAAAGGTCTGAAAAATACGAGAGCATGAAAAGGTGTGAAAAACACGAAGAACATGAAAATGTGTGAAAAATAAGAACAGCCTGAAAAGGTGTGAAAAACAAGAAGAGCATGAAAAGGTCCGAAAACTACGAAGAGCTTGAAATGGTGTGACAAATACAAACAGTATGAAAAGATGTGAAAAATACGAGGAGCATGAAAAGGTGTGAAAAATATGAGGAGCATGAAAAGGTCTGAAAAATACGAGGGGCAAGAAAGGGTCTGAAAAATACAAGGAGCATGAAAAGGTCTGAAAAATACGAGGAGCACGAAAAGATCTGAAAAATACGAGGAGCATGAAAGGGTCTAAAAAATACGAGGAGCATGAAATTGTCTGAAATACACGAGGGGCAGAAAAAGATCTGAACAATACAAGGAGCATGAAAGGGTCTGAAAAATACGAGGAGCATGAAATGGTCTGAAATACACGAGGGGCAGGAAAAGGTGTGAAAAATATGAAGAGCATGAAAAGGTGTCAAAAATATGAAGAGCATGAAAAGGGTGTGAAAAATATGAAGAGCGTGAAAAGGTGTCAAAAATATGAGGAGCATGAAAAGGTGTGAAAAATATGAAGACGTGAAAAGGTGTCAAAAATATGAGGAGCATGAAAAGCTGTGAAAAATATGAAGGGCATGTAAAAGGTGTCAAAAATATGAGCAGCATTTAAAGGTGTGAAAAATAGGAAGAGCATGAATCTATATGAAAAATATGAGGAGCATGAAACGGTGTGAAAAATAGGAAGAGCATGAAAAGGTCTGAAAAATACGAGGAGCATGAAGACATCTGAAAAATACGATGAGCATGAAAAGGTCGGAAAAATATGTACAGCATGAAAAAGTGTCAAAAATATGGGGAGCATGAAAAGGTGTCAAAAATATGAAGAGCATGAAACGGTGTCAAAAATATGAGTAGCGTATAAAGGTTGAAAAATAAGAGGGGCATGAATTTCTATAAAAAATATGAGGAGCATGAAACGGTGTGAAAAATATGAAGAGCATGAAAAAGTCTCAAAAATACGAGGAGCATGAAAAGGGCTCAAATATACGAGGAACATAAAAATGTCTGAAAAATACGAGGAGCATGAAAAGGTCTGAAAAAAACGAGGGGCAGGAAAAGGTCTCAAAAATACCAGGAGCATGAAAAGGTCTGAAAAATACCAGGAGCATGAAAAGGGCTGAAAAAAACGAGGGGCAGGAAAAGGTCTAAAAAATACGAGGAGCATAAAAAGATCTGAAAAATATGTAGAGCATGAAAAGGTGTCAAAAATATGACGACCATGAAAAGCTGTCAAATATATGAGTAGCATGAAACGGTGTGGAAAACATGAGGAGCATGAAACGGTGTGAAAAATATGAAGAGCGTGAAATGGTGTGAAAAATATGAGAAGCTTGAAACGGTATGAAAAATACAAGGAGTATGAAAAGGTTTGAAAAACACGAGGAGCATGAAAAGGTGTGAAAAATACGAGGAGCATGAAAAGGTATGAAAAATAAGAAGAGCATGAAAAGGTATCAAAAATATTTGGGGCTTGAAACTGTTTGAAACTTATGAGGAGCATGAAACGGAGTGAAAAATATGAGGAGCATGAAAAGGTGTGAAAAATACGAGGAGCATGAAAAGGTGTGAAAATTACGAGGAGCATTAAAAGGCCTGAAGAACAGGAGGAGCATGAAAATGTTTGAAAAATAGGAGGAGCATGAAAAGGTCTGAAAAATAGGAGGAGAAAGAAAAGGCCTGCAAAATATGAGGAGCATGAAAAGCTCTGAAAAATACGATGAGCATGAAAAGGTCTGAAAATAGGAGGAGCATGAAAAGGTTTGAAAAATACGAGGAGCATGGAAACGTCTGAAAAATAGGAGGAGCATGAAAAGGTGTGAAAAATAGGAGGAGCACAAAAAGTTGTGAAAAATATGAAGAGCATGAAAAGGTGTGAAAAATACGAGGAGAATGTAAAGGTGTGAAATATACGAGGAGCATGAAAAAGTGTGAAAAATACGAGGACCATGAAAAGGTGTGAAAAATTCGAGGAGCATGAAAAGGTCTGAAAAATACAAGGAGCATGAAAAAGTCTGAAAAATATGAAGAGTCTGAAAAGGTGTCAAAAACATGAGGAGCATCAAAAGGTGTGAAAATACGAAGAGCATGAAAAGGTTTGAAAAATACTAGGAGCATGAAAAGTTCAGAAAAATAAGAGGAGCATGAAAAGGTCTGAAAAATACGAGGAGCATGAAAATGTCTGAAAAATACGAGGAGTATGAAAAGGTCTCAAAAGTACGAGGAGCATGAAAAGGTCTCAAAAATAGGAAGAGCATGAAAAGGTGTCAAAAATATGAGGAGCATGAAAAGGTGTGAAAAATATGAAGAACATGAAAAAGTGTCAAAAATATTAGTAGCATGTAAAGGTGTCAAAAACATGAAGAGCATGAAAAGGTGTCAAAAATATGAGTACCATGTAAAGGTGTCAAAGATATGAAGAGCATGAAAAGGTGTGAAAAATATGAGTAGCATGTAAACGTGTGAAAAATAAGAGGAGCATGAATGTGTATAAAAATATGAGGAGTATGAAAAGGTGTGAAAAATATGTAGAGCATGAAAAGGTATCAAAAATATGAGCAGCATGAAAAGGTATGAAAAATATGAAGAGCATGAAAAAGTGTCAAAAATATTAGTAGCATGTAAAGGTGTCAAAAATATGAAGAGCATGAAAAGGTGTCAAAAACATGAGGATCATGTAACGGTGTGAAAAATATGAGGAGCATGAATCTGTATGAAAAATATGACGAGCATGGAAAGGTCTGAAAAATATGTAGAGCATGAAAAGGTGTCAAAAATATGAGCAGCATGAAAAGGTATGAAAAATATGAAGAGCATGAAAAGGTGTCAAATAAATGAGGATCATGTAACAGTGTGAAAAACATGAGGAGCATGAATCTGTATGAAAAATTTGAGGAGCATGAAACGGTGTGAAAAATATGAGGAGCATGAAAAGTGTGAAATATATGAGGAGCATGAAAATCTGAGAAACATAAGAGGAGCATGAAACGGTCTGAAAAAATATGAGGAGCATGAAACGGACTGACATATATGAGGAGCAAGAAACGGTCTGAAAATATGAGGAGCATGAAAAGGAGTCAAAAATATGAGCAGCATGAAACAGTGTGAAAAATATGAAGATCATGAAAAGGTGTGAAAAATAGGAAGAGCATGAAAAGGTGTGAAAAACACGAAGCCCATGAAAAGGTGTGAAAAATACGAAGAGCATGAAAAGGTGTGAAAAATACAAGGAGCATGAAAGGTCTGAAAAATACGAGGAGCATGAAAAGGTCTGAAAAATACGAGGAGCATGAAAAGGTCTGAAAAACACAAGGGGCTTGAAATGGTCTGAAAAATACCAGGAGCATGAAAAGGTCTGAAAAATATGAAGAGCATGAAAAGGTGTCAAAAATATGAGGAGCAGAAAAGGTGAGAAAAATATGAAGAGCATGAAAAGGAGTCAAAAATATGAGGAGCATGTAAAGGTGTGAAAAATATGAGGATAATGAAACTGAATCAAACCACGTGTTTGTTCAGCGAGGTCAGGACTCCTGCCTAGTTGCAACGGACAGCTCGGTATTCTCCCCGAGACTTGGCAGGGCAATTGGGATGCTTCTCCAGCTGAGGCGGGAGACCAAGGGTCCCTTTCCGCGAGCCACAGGAATCCTGGGACTCCTATCAATTTTCACGAGGAGTCAGGCATCGTCTCCTTTGGAGGCACTGATCTCCGCGTACCTCTGGAGTTTTCAAAGGAAGTGAGGCCTCCGGTCGCGATGAGGTGGGGAACCAGGTCTTTCTCTGTGGTCTCCACAGGGGACTCACAAGTTCTTTCGTCTTGGGAGATGCAAGATAAGCCTGCATTCAAGTCACTGCAGGGATATCCGGCCCTATTTCCAGTCAGGCAATTGCGGTGTCCATTCCACTTGAGGCCACAAACTCAGGGTCCCTCTCACATATCTAGAGCTGAGAGAAGCCTCCTCTTGAGGTGCTTGTGGTAAGGTGGTATTCCTCTGGAGAAGAAGCCAGGGACTAAACTCTCATCTCGAGTGGATTTTTGGTCCACGCAGCACTTTCTTGTTGCTACATTGACCTCAGGCTCCATCTAGGCTTGAAACAGTGTTCTTGGGGTTTCTCTGGATGCCGTCAAGGAAATCAAGGCTCCTTTCATGTGTGATGGCAACATGGAATTGCTCTGCACGCAGTGCAGGGGAATCGGGCCTCATCTCGCAGCGAGGGGGAAGTCTCATGGTTTTTCTCGAGTTGCGGCGGGAACCTGGGGTATATTCTCGAGTTCCGACAGGGATGGCCCTTCCACACACGTGTTTGTTCAGCGACGCAGGACTCCTGCCTAGTTGCGAAGGACAACTCGGGATTCTCCTTGAGGCTTGGCAGGGCAATTGGGACGCCTCTCCAGCTGAGGCGGGAGACCAAGGGTCCCTTTCCACGTGCCGCAGGAACCCTAGGACTCCTATCATGTTTCACGAGGAGTCACGCATCGTCTCCTTTGGAGGCACTGATCTCCGCGTACCTCTGAGTTTTCACAGGATGTGGAGGCCTCCGGTCACGATGGGGAACTAGGTCTTTCTCTGCCGGTCTCCACAGGGGATTCAGACAACCTTTCGTCTTGGAGATGGAAGACGAGCCTGCATTCAAGTCACTGCAGGGATATCCGGCCTTATTTCGAGTCAGGGCATCGCGGTGTCCATTTCACTTGAGGCCGCATACTCAGGGTCCCTCTCACATACCTAGTGCTGAGAGAAGCCTCCTCTTGAGGTGCTTGTGGTAAGGTGGTATTCCTCTGGAGTCGAAGCCAGGGACTAAACTCTCATCTCGAGTGGATTTTTGGTCCACGCAGCACTTTCTTGTTGCTACATTGACCTCAGGCTCCCTCTAGGCTTGAAACAGTGTTCTTGGGGTTTCTCTGGATGCCGTCAAGGAAATCAATGCTCCTTTCATGTGTGATATGCAACACGGCATTGCTCTGCACGCAGTGCAGGGGAATCGGTCCTCATCTCGCGGCGAGGGGGAAGTCTCATGGTTTTTCTGTAGTTGTGGCGGGAATCTGGGGTATATTCTCGAGTTACGACGGGGATGGCCCTTCCACACACGTGTTTGTTCAGCGACGTCAGGACTCCTGCCTAGTTGCGAAGGACAACTCAGGATTCTCCTCGAGGCTTGGTAGGGCAATTGGGACGCCTCTCCAGCTGAGGCGGGAGCCCAAGGGTCCCTTTCCACGTGCCACAGGAATCCTGGGACTCCTATCAAGTTTCATGAGGAGTCTAGGCATTCGTCTCCTTGGAGGCTACTGAATTCTCCGCGTAACCGTCTGAGTTTTCAAAGGATGTGATTGCCTCCGGTCGCGATGAGGTGGGGACTAAGGTCTTTCCTCTGTGGTCTCACGGGGATTCAGAACATCCTTTCGCTTTGGGAGATGCAAGACGAGCCTGCATTCAGTCACTGCAGGGATATCCGTCTTATTTTCCGAGTCAGGGCATCGCGGTGTCCATTCCACTTGAGGCGCAAACTCAGGGTCTCCTCTCACATACCTAGAGCTGAGAGAAGGCCTCCCTCTTGAGGTGCTTGTGGTAAGGTGGTATACTCTGGAGTCGGAAGCCAGGGACTAACCTCTCATCTCGTAGTTGATTTTTGGGTCACGGAGCTCTTCGTGTTGCTAACAGTGAGCCTCAGGATTCATCCAGCCTTGAAACAGTTGTTCTTGGGGTTTCCTCTGGAGTGCCATTCAAGGAATCAAAGGCTCTTCTGTGTGATGTGCAACATGGAATGCTGCTCAGGCAGTGCAGAGGGGAATCGGGCCTCATCTCGCGGCGAGGGGAAGTCTCATGGTTTTTGAGTTGCGGAGGAACTGGGTATATTCTCGAGTGCCGGGATGGCCCTTCCCAACTGTGTTGTTCAGCGACGTCAGGACTCCTGCCTAGTTGCGAGGGACTACTCGGGATTCTCCTCGAGGCTTGGCAGGGCAATTGGGACGCCTCTCCAGCTGAGGCGGGAGACCAAGGGTCCCTTTCCACGTGCCACAGGAATCCTGGGACGTCTATCAAGTTTCACGAGGAGTCAGGCATCGTCTCCTTTGGAGGCACTGATCTCCGCGTACCTCTGGAGTTTTCAAAGGATGTGAGGCCTCTGGTCGCCATGAAGTGGGAACTAGGTCT
The DNA here is from genome assembly GCF_019320065.1 of Cervus canadensis. Lineage (NCBI taxonomy): Eukaryota > Metazoa > Chordata > Mammalia > Artiodactyla > Cervidae > Cervus > Cervus canadensis. Next base: position 64,425,618 of record NC_057399.1, on the reverse strand, counting down.
TTCTCTGTGGTCTCCACAGGGGATTCAGACAACCTTTCATCTTGGGAGATGCAAGACGAGCCTGCATTCAAGTCACTGCAGGGATATCCTTGGCCTTATTTCTGAGTCAGGGTATCGCGGTGTCCATCCACTTGAGGCCACAAACTGATGGCGTGCCTCTTCAAATACCTAGAGCTGAGAGAACCTCCTCTTGAGGGGTGCTTGTGGTAAGGTGGTATTCCTCTGGAGTCGAAGCCAGGGACTAACCCTCTCATTCTTCGAGTTTGATTTTGTCTCACGTGAGCTCTTTCGTGTGCTAAAGTGACCTCAGGTCCCTGTAGCCTTGAAACAGTGTTCTTTGGGGTTTTCTGGAGTGCCAACAATGGAAATCAAGGCTCCTTTCCTGTGTGATGTGCAACACGGAATTGCTCTGCACGCAGTGCAGGGGAATCGGGCCTCATCTCGCGGCGAGGGGGAAGTCTCATGGTTTTTCTCGAGTTGCGGCGGGAACCTGGGGTATATTCTCGAGTTTCCACAGGGATGGCCCTTCCACACACGTGTTTGTTCATCGAGGTCACGACTCCTGCCTAGTTGCGAGGGACAAGTCGGGATTCTCCTCGAGGCTTGGCAGGGCAATTGGGACGCCTGTCCAGCTGATGCGGGAGACCAAGTGTCCCTTTCCACGTGCCACAGGATTCCTGGGACTCCTATCAAGTTTCACGAGGAGTCAGGCATCGTCTCCTTTGGAGGCACTGATCTCCACCTACCTCTGGAGTTTTCAAAGGATGTGAGGCCTCCGGTCGCGATGAGGTGGGGAACTAGGTCTTTCTCTGAGGTATCCACAGGGGATTCAGACATCCTTTCGTCTTGGGAGATGCAAGACGAGCCTGCATTCAAGTCACTGCAGGGATATCCTGCCTTATTTCCAGTCAGGGCACCCCGTGTCCATTCCACTTGAGGCCACAAACCCAGGGTCCCTCTCACATACCTAGAGCTGAGAGAAGCCTCCTCTTGAGGTGCTTTTGGTAAGGTGGTATTCCTCTGGAGTCGAAGCCAGGGACTAACCTCTCATCTCGAGTTGATTCTTGGTCCACGGAGCTCTTTCGTGTTACTACAGTGACCTCAGGATCTCTCTAGCCTTGAAACAGTGTTCTTGGGGTTTCTCTGGAGTGCCATTAAGGAAATTAAGGCTCCTTTCATGTGTGATGTGCAACACGGAATTGCTCTGCACGCAGTGCAGGGGAATCCTCCTCATCTCGCGGCGAGCAGGAAGTCTCATGGTTTTTCTCTAGTTGCGGAGGGAACCTGGGGTATATTCTCGAGTTACGGCGGGGATGGCTCTTCTACCATGTGTTTGTTCAGCGACGTCAGGACTCCTGCCTAGTTGTGAGGGACAACTCGGGATTCTCCTCGAGGATTCGCAGGGCAATTGGGACGCCTCTCCAGCTGAGGCTGGAGACCAAGGGTCGCTTTCCACGTGCCACAGGAATCCTGGGACTCCTATCAAGTTTCAAGAGGAGTTAGGCATCGTCTCCTTTGGAGGCACTGATCTCCGCGTACCTCTGGAGTTTTCAAAGGAAGTGAGGCCTCCGGTCGCGATGAGGTGGGGAACTAGGTCTTTCTCTGTGGTCTCCACAGGGGATTCAGACATCCTTTCGTCTTGGGAGATGCAAGACCAGCCTGTATTGAAGTCACTGCAGGGATATCCGGCCTAATTTCGAGTCAGGGCATCCAGGTGTCCACTCCACTGGAGGCCGCAAACTCAGGGTCCCTCTCACATACCTAGAGCTCAGAGAAGCCTTCTCTTGAGAGGCTTCTGGTAAGGTGGTATTCCTCTGGAGTCGAAGCCAGGGACAAACCTTTCATCTCGAGTTGATTCTTGGTCCACGGAGCTCTTTCGTTTTGCTACAGTGACCTCAGGATCCCTCTAGCCTTGAGACAGTGTTCTTGGGGTTTCTCTGGAGGGCCATCAAGGAAATCAAGGCTCCTTTCATGTGTGAAGCGCAACACAGAATTGCTCTGCACGCAGTGCAGGGGAATCGGGCCTCATCTCGCGGAGAGGGGGAAGTCTCATGGTTTTTCTCGAGTTGCGGCGGGAACCTGGGGTATATTCTAGAGTTACGACGAGGTTAGCCCTTCCACACACGTGTTTGTTCAGCGACGACAGGACTCCTGCCTAATTGCGAGGGACAACTCGGGATTCTTCTCGAGGCTTGGCAGGGCAATTGGGACGCCTCTCCAGCTGAGGCGGGAGACCATGGGTCCCTTTCCACGTGCCTCAGGAATCCTGGGACTCCTATCAAGTTTCCGAGGAGTGAGGCATCGTCTCCTTTGGAAGCACTGATCTCCACGTACATCTGGAATTTTCAAAGGATGTGAGGCCTCCGGTCGCGATGAGGTGGGGAACAAGTCTTTCTCTGTGGTCTCCACAGGGGATTCAGAGATCCTTTCGTCTTGGGAAATGCAAGACGAGCCTACATTCAAGTCACTGCAGGGATATCCGGCCTTATTTCGAGTCAGGGCATCACGGTATCCATTTCACTTGAGGCCGCAAACTCAGGGTCCCTCTCACATACCTAGAGATGAGAGAAGCCTCCTCTTGAGGTGCTTGTGGTAAGGTGGTATTCCTCTGGAGTCGAAGCCAGGGACTAACCTCTCATCTCGAGTTGATTTTTGGTCCACGGAGCTCTTTCTTGTTGCTACAGTGACTCAGGATCCCTCTAGCCTTGAAACAGTGTTCTTGGGGTTTCTTTGGAGTGCCATCAAGGAAATCAAGGCTCCTTTCATGTGTGATGTGCAACATGGAACTGCTCTGCATGCAGTGCAGGGGAATCGAGCCTCATCTCGCGGCGAGGGGGAAGTCTCATGGTTTTTCTCGAGTTGCGGCGGGAACCTGGGGGTATCTT
>NC_057399.1:64407371-64419123 GCF_019320065.1 Cervus canadensis | reverse complement strand
TCGAAGCCAGGGACTAACCTCTCATCTCGAGTAGATTTTTGGTCCACGGAGCTCTTTCGTGTTCCTACAGTGACCTCAGGATCCCTCTAGCCTTGAAACAGTGTTCTTGGGGTTTCTCTGGAGTGCCATCAAGGAAATCAAGGCTCCTTTCATGTGTGATGTGCAACACGGAATTGCTCTGCACGCAGTGTAGGGTATCAGGCCTCATCTCGCGGCGAGGGGGAAGTCTCATGGTTTTTCTCGAGTTGCGGAGGGAACCTGGGGTATATTCTCGAGTTACGACGGGGATGGCCCTTCCACACACCTTTTCGTTCAGTGACGTCAGGACTCCTGCCTAGTTGCGAGGGACAACTCGGGATTCTCCTCGAGGCTTGGCAGGGCAATTGGGAATCCTCTCCATCTGAGGTGGGAGACCAAGTGTCCCTTTCCACGTGCCACAGGAATCCTGGGACTCCTGTCAAGTATCACGAGGTGTCAGGCTTCATCTCCTTTTGAGACATTGATCTCCGCATACCTCCTACAAAGTTTCATGAAACGTGTGATAAACAAATGGAGCATGAAAACGTCTGAAAAATACGAGGAGCATGAAAAGATGTGAAAAATACGAGGAGCATGAAAAGGTCTGAGAAATACGAGGAGCATGAAAAGGTCTGAAAAATATGAGGAGCATGAAAAGGTCTGAGAAATATGAGCAGCATGACAAAGTCTGAAAAATAAGAAGGGCTCGAAAAGGTGTGAAAAATACGAGGAGCATGAAACGATGTGAAAAATACCAGGAGCATGAAAAGGTGTGAAAAATATGAAGAGCCTGAAAAGATGTGAAAAATATGAAGAGCATGAAAAGGTCTGAAAAATACGAGGAGCATGAAAATGTGTGAAAGAAACGAGGAGCATGAAAAGGTCTGAGAAATACGAGGAGCATGAAAAGGTGTGAAAAATGTGAAGAGCATGAGAAGTTCTGAAAAATAGGCGGAGGATAAAAAGGTCTGAAAAATACGAGGAGCATGAAAAAGTCTGAAAAATAAGAAGAGCCTGAAAAGGTGTGAAAAATATGCAGATCATGAAAAGGTCTGAAAAATATGAAGAGCACGAAAAGGTGTGAAAAATATGAAGAGCACAAAAAGGCCTGAAAAATACGAGGAGCCTGAAAAGGGCTGAGAAATACGAGGAGGATGAACATGTGCAAAAAATACGAAGAGCTTGAAAAGGTGTGAGAAATACGAGGACCATGAAAATGTGTGAAAAATTAGTGGAGCATGAAAAAGTGTGATAAATATGAGGAGTATGAAAAGGGGTAAAAAATACGAGGAGCATGAAAATGTCTGAGAAATACGAGGAGCATGAAAAGGTCTGAAAAATACGAGGAGCAAGGAAAGGTCTGAGAAATACGAGCAGCATGAAAAAGTCTGAAAAATATGAAGAGCATGAAAACGTCTGAAAAATACGAGGAGCATGAAAAGGTCTGAAAAATACGAAGAGCCCGAAAAGGTGTGAAAAATAGGAGGAGCATGAAAAGTTGTGAAAAATACGAGGAGCATGAAAAGGTCTGAAAAATACGAGGAGCATGAAAAGATGTGAAAAATACGAGGAGCATGAAAAGGTCTGAGAAATACTAGGAGCATGAAAAGGTCTGAAAAATACGAGGAGCATGAAAAGGTCTGAGAAATACGAGCAGCATGAAAAAGTCTGATAAATATGAAGAGCATGAAAAGGCCTGAAAAATACGAGGAGGATGAAAAGGTGTGAAAAATACGTGGAGCATGAAAAGCCATGAAAAATACGAGGAGGATGAAAAGGTATGACAAATGCAAGGAGCATGAAAAGTTGTGAAAAATCCGAGGAGCATGAAAAGGTCTGAAAAATACGAGGAGCATGAAAAGGTGTGAAAAATACGAGGAGCATGAAAAGGTCTGAAAAAATGAAGAGCCTGAAAACGTGTGAAAAATATGAAGGGCATGAAAAGGTGTGAAAAATACGAGGAGCATGAAAAGGTCTGAAAAATACGAAGAGCATGAAAACGTCTGAGAAATACCAGGAGCATGAAAAAGTCTGAAAAATACGAGAAGTATGAAAAGGTGTGAAAAATATGAAGAGCATGAAAAGGTCTGAAAAATATGAGGAGCATGAAAAGGTCTGAAAAACACTAAGAGCCCGAAAAGTTGTGAAAAATAGGAGGAGCATGAAGAGTTGTGAAAAATACGAGGAGCATGGAAAGGTGTGAAAATTAGAGGAGCATGAAAAGGTCTGAAAAATACGAGGAGCATGAAAAGATGTGAAAAATACAAGAAGGATGAAAAGGTGTGAAAAATATGAAGAGCACGAAAAGGTGTGAAAAATACGAGGAGCCTGAAAAGGTGTGAAAAATATGAAGAGCACTAAAAGGTGTGAAAAATACGAGGACCATGAAAAGGTCTGAAAAATATGAAGAGCCTGAAACGGTGTGAAAAATATGAAGAGCATGAAATGATCTGAAAATTATGAAGGGCACGAAAAGGTGTGGAAAATATGAAGAGCCCGAAAAGGTCTGAAAAATATGAGGACCACGAACATGTGTCAAAAATACGAGGAGCACAAAAATGTGTGAAAAATACGAGGAGCCTGCAAACGTGTGAAACATACGAGTAGCATGAAGACGTGTGAAAAATCCGAGGAGCATGAAAAGGTCTGAAAAATATGAAGAGCACGAAAAGGTATTAAAAATAGGAGGAGCACGAAAAGGTGTGAAAAATATGAAGAGCATGACAAGGTCTGAAAAATATGAAGAGCACGAAAACGTGTGAAAAATATGAAGAGCACGAAAAGGTCTGAAATTTACGAGGAGCATGAAAAGGTGTGAAAAATACGAGGAGCATGAAAAGGTCTAAAAAATACGAGGAGCATGAAAAGGTCTGAAAAATACGAGGAGCATGAAAAGGTGTGAAAAATACGAGAAGTATGAAAAGGTGTAAAAAATACGGGGAGCACGAAAAGGTGTGAAAAATACGAGGAGGATGAAAAGGTCTGAAAAATATGAAGAGCCTGAAAATGTGTGAAAAATATGAAGAGCATGAAAAGGTCTGAAAATTATGATGATCACGAAAAGGTGTGAAAAATATGAAGAGCACAAAAAGGTCTGAAAAATATGAGGACCACGAAAAGGTGTGAAAAATATGAAGAGCACAAAAAATGTGAAAAATACGAGGATACTGCAAACGTGTGAAAAATACGAGGAGCATGAAAAGGTGTGAAAAACACGTGGAGCATGAAAAGGCCTGAAAAATACGAGGAGGATGAAAATGTATGAAAAATAGGAAGAGCCTGAAAAGGTGTGAAAACTATGAAGAACACGAAAAGGTGTGAAAAATATGAAGACCATGAAAAGGTTTGAAAAATATGAAGGGCCTGCAAAGGTGTGAAAACAATGAAGGGCAGGAAAAAGTGTGAAAAATATGAGGAGCATGAAAAGGTGTGAAAAAAACGGGGAGCATGAAAAGATGTGAAAAATACGAGGAGGATGAAAAGGTATGAAAAATATGAAGAGCTTGAAAAGGTGTGAAAAATACGTGGAGCATGAAAAGACATGAAAAATACGAGGAGGATCAAAAGGTGTAAAAAATGCAAGGAGCAGGAAAAGGTGTGAAAAATCCGAGGAGCATAAAAAGGTCTGAAAAATATGAGGATCATGAAAAGTTCTGAAAAATATGAAGAGCCTGAAAAGGTGTGAAAAATATGAAGAGCATGAAAAGGTCTGAAAAATATTAAGAGCATGAAAAGGTTTTAAAAATATGAAGAGCATGAAAAGGTCTGAAATTTACAACGAGCATGAAAAGGTGTGAAAAATACGAGGAGCATGAAAAGGTCTGAAATATATGAGGAGCCTAAAAAGCTGTGAAAAATATGAAGAACCTGAAAAGATCTGAAAAATATAAGGAGCATGAAAAGGTGTGAAAAATTCGAGGAGCATGAAAAGGTCCAAGAAATAAGAGGAGCATAAAAAGGTCTGAAAAATACACGGAGCATGAAAAGGTGTAAAAAACACGAGAAGAATGAAATGGTCTGAAAAATATGAGGAGCATGAAAAGGTCTGAAACATATGAGAAGCTAGAAAAGGTCTGAAAAATATGAAGAGCCTCAAAAGGTGTGAAAAATATGAAGAGCATGAAAAGGTGTGAAAAATACAAGGAACATGAAAAGGTGTGAAAAATACGAGGAGCATGAAGAGGTGTGAAAAATACAAGAAGCATGAAATAGTATGAAAAATATTAGGAGGATGAAAAGGTCTGAAAAACATGAAGTGCCTGAAAAGGTGTGAAAAATATGAAGAGCATGAAAAGGTCTGAGAAATACGAGGAGTATGAAAAAGTGTGACAAATGCAAGGAGCCTGAAAACATGTAAAAAACACGAGGAGCATGAAAAGGTGTGAAAAATATGAGGAACATGAAAAGGCGTGAAAAATACGAGGAGCATGAAAAGGCATGAAAAATACGAGGAGCATGAAAATATGTGAAAAATATGAGGAGCATGAAAAGGTCTGAGAATGAAGAGGAGAATAAAAAGGTCTGAAAAATACGAGGATTAAGAAAAAGTCAGAAAAATACGAGCAGAATGAAAGGTCTGAAAAATATGACGAGCATGAAAAGGTGTGAAAAATATGAAGAGCATGTAAAGGTCTGAAAAATACGAGGAGCATGAAAATGTCTGAAATATATGAAGAGCACGAAAAGGTCTGAAAAATATGACGGACACGAAAAGGTGTGAATAATACGAGGCGCATGAAAAGGTCTGAGAAATAGGAGCATGAAAAGGTCTAAGAAATAGGAGGAGCATAAAAAGTTCTGAAAAATACGAGGAGCATGAAAAGGTGTGAAAAATTCGAGGAGCATGAAAAGGTCCAAGAAATAAGAGGAGGATAAAAAGGTCTGAAAAATACACGGAGCATGAAAAGGTGTAAAAAACACGAGAAGAAAGAAATGGTCTGAAAAATATGAGGAGCATGAAAAGGTCTGAAACATATGAGAAGCTAGAAAAGGTCTGAAAAATATGAAGAGCCTGAAAAGGTGTGAAAAATATGAAGAGCATGAAAAGGTGTGAAAAATACAAGGAACATGAAAAGGTGTGAAAAATACGAGGAGCATGAAGAGGTGTGAAAAATACGAGGAGCATGAAAAGGTGTGAAAAATACAAGGAGCATGAAATGGTCTGAAATATATAAAGAGCATGAAAAGATGTGAAAAACATGAAGGGCCTGAAAAGGTGTGAAAAATATGAAGAGCATGAAAAGGTCTGAAAAATATGAAGAGCATGAAAAGGTGTGAAAAATACAAAGAGCATGAAAAGGAGTGAAAAAAACGAAGAGCATGAAAAGGGGTGAAAAATACGAGGAGAATGAAAATGTGTGAAAAAACGAGGAGCATGAAAAGGTGTGAAAAATATGAGGAGCATGAAAAGGTCTGAAAATACGAGGTGGATGAAAATGTCTGAAAATACAAGGAGCATGAAAAGGTCTGGAAAATATGAGGAGCATGAAATGGTCTGAAAAATACGAGGAGCATGAAATGTTCTGGAAAATACGAGGAGCCTGAAAAGGTCTGAAAAATACAAGGAGCATGAAAAGGTGTGAAAAATTCGAGGAGCATGAAAAGGTCTGAGAAATAAGAGGAGAATAAAAAGGTCTGAAAATTACGCGGAGCATGAAAAGGTGTAATAAACACGAGAAGCATGAAAAGGTCTGAAAAATAAGAGGAGCATGAAAAGGTCTGAAATATAAATATGAAGAGCCTGAAAAGGTGTGAAAAATATGAAGAGCATGAAAAGTTGTGAAAACTACAAGGAACATGAAAAGGTGTGAAAAATACAAGGAGCATGAAGAGGTGTGAAAAATACGAGGAGCATGAAAAGGTGTGAAACATACAAGGAGCATGAAATAGTATGAAAAATATTAGGAGGATGAAAAGGTCTGAAAAACATGAAGGGCCTGAAAAGGTGTGAAAAATATGAAGAGCATGAAATGGTCTGAGAAATACGAGGAGTATGAAAAAGTGTGACAAATGCGAGGAGCCTGAAAACATGTAAAAAACACGAGGAGCATGAAAAGGTTTGAAAAATATGAGGAACATGAAAAGGCGTGAAAAATACGAGGAGCATGAAAAGGCATGAAAAATACGAGGAGCATGAAAATATGTGAAAAATATGAGGAGCATGAAAAGGTCTGAGAAATAAGAAGAGAATAAAAAGGTCTGAAAAATACAAGGAGCATGAAAAGGTCTGAGAAATACGAGGAGTATGAAAAAGAGTGACAAATACGAGGAGCATGAAAGGTCTGAAAAATATGAAGAGCATGAAAAGATCTGAAAAATATGAGGAGCATGAAAAGGTGTGAAAAATATGAAGAGCATGAAAAGGTCTGAAAAATATGAGGAGCATGAAAATGTGTGAAATATATGAAGAGCACGAAAACGTCTGAATAATAATAGGAACACGAAAAGGTGTGAATAATACGAGGAGCATGAAAAGGTGTGAAAAATATGAGGAGCATGAAAAGATGTAAAAAAAATGAGAAGCATGAAAAGGTCTGAGAAATAAGAGGAGCATAAAAAGGTCTAAAAAATACGAGGAGCATGAAAGGTGGGAAAAATACGAGAGGCATGAAAAGGTCTGACAAATACGACTAGTATGAAAAGGTGTGAAAAATACGAGGAACATGAAAAGGTGTGAAAAATACGAGGAGCATGAAACGGTCTGAAAAATATGAAGAGCCCAAAAATGTCTGAAAAATATGAAGACCATGAAAAGGTGTGAAAAATATGAAGAGCATGAAAAGGCGTGAAAATTCGAGGAGCATGAAAAAGAGTGAAAATTGCGAGGAGCATGAAAAGGTCTGAGAAATTGGGGGAGCATAAATAGGTCTGAAAAATATGAGGAGCATGAAAAGGTGTGAAAAATATGAGGAGCATGAAAAGGTCAGAAAAATATGAGGAGCATGAAAAGGTCTGAAAAACATGAAGAGCCTGAAAAGTGTGAAAAATATGAAGAGCTTGAAAAGGACTGAAAAATACGAAGAGCACGAAAAGGTGTGAAAAATATGAAGAGCTCAACAAGATCTGAAAAATATGAGGACAACAAAAAGGTGTGAAAAATACAAGGAGCACGAAAAGGTGTGAAAAATACGAGGAGCCTGAAAACACGTGAAAAATACAAGGAGCATGAAAAGGTGTGAAAAATACGAGGAGCGTGAACAGGTGTGAATAATACGAGGAGCATGAAAAGGCGTGAAAAATATGAGTAGCATGAAAAGGTGTAAAAAACACGAGAAACATGAAAAGGTCTGAGAAATAAGAGGAGCATCAAAAGGTCTGAATAATATGAAGAGCATGAAAAGGTCTGAAAAATACAAGGACTATGAAAAAGTCAGAAAAATACGAGGAGAATGAAACGTCTGAAAAATATGAAGAGCATGAAAAGGTGTGAAAAATATGAAGAGCATGTAAAGGTCTGAAAAAAACGAGGAGCATGAAAATGTCTGAAATATATGAAGAGCACGAAAAGGTGTGAATAATACGAGGCGCATGAAAAGGTCTGAGAAATAGGAGCATGAAAAGTTCTGAGAAATAGGAGGAGCATAAAAAGTTCTGAAAAATACGAGGAGCATGAAAATGTGTGAAAAATTCGAGGAGCATGAAAAGGTCTGAAAATAAGAAGAGCATAAAACGGTCTGATAAATGCATGGAGCATGAAAAGGTGTAAAAAACACAAGAAGAATGAAATGGTCTGAAAAATATGAGGAGCATGAAAAAGTCTGAAACATATGAGAAGCTAGAAAAGGACTGAAAAATATGAAGAGCATGAAAAGGTGTGAAAAATATGAAGAGCATGAAAATGTGTGAAAAATATCAAGAGCACGAAAAGATCTGAAATATATGTAGAGCACGAAAAGGTGTGAAAAATAAGAAGAATATGAAATGGTGTGAAAAACAGGAAGAGCATGAACATGTGTGAAAAAAACTATGAGCATGAAAAGGTGTGAAAAAGTTCGAGGAGCATGAAAATGTGTGACAATTACTAGGAGCATGAAAAGGTGTGAAATTTCCAGGAGCATGAAAAGGTCTGAAAAATACGTGGAGCTTGAAAAGGTGTGAAAAATATTAGGAGCATGAAACGGTGTGAAAAATACGAAGAGCATGATAAGGTGTGAAAAATATCAGCAGCATTAAAACGTGTGAAAAATAGGAAGAGCATGAAAAGGGTACTGTTCAAAAATATGAGGAACATGTAAAGGTGTGAAAAATATGAGGAGCATGAATCTGTAAGAAAAATATGAGGAGCATGAAACGGTGTGAAAAATATGAATATCATGAAAAGGTGTGAAAATTATGAGGAATATGAAAACGTCTTAAAAATACGAGGAGCATGAAAAGGTCTGAAAAATATGTGCAGCATGAAAAGGTGTCAAAAATATGAGGAGAATGAAAAGGTGTATAAAATATGAAGAGCATGAAAAGGTGTCAAAAATATGAGGAACATGAAAAGGTGTGAAAAATATGAGGAGCATGAATCTGTATGAAAAATATGAGGAGGATGAAACGGTGTGAAAAATATGAATATCATGAAAAGGTGTGAAAAATATGAGGAGTTTGAAAAGGTCTGAAAAATACGAGAGCATGAAAAGGTGTGAAAATTATGAGGAGTATGAAAACGTCTTAAAAATACGAGGAGCATGAAAAGGTCTGAAAAATATGTGCAGCATGAAAAGGTGTCAAAAATATGAGGAGAATGAAAAGGTGTATAAAATATGAAGAGCATGAAAAGGTGTCAAATATATGAGGAACATGTAAAGGTGTGAAAAATATGAGGAGCATGAATCTCTATGAAAATTATGAGGAGGATGAAACGGTGTGAAAAATATGAATATCATGAAAAGTTGTGAAAAATATGAGGAGTTTGAAAAGGTCTGAAAAATACGAGAGCATGAAAAGGTGTGAAAAACAGGAAGAGCATGAAAATGTGTGAAAAATAAGAACAGCCTGAAAAGGTGTGAAAAACACGAAGAGCATGAAAAGGTCCAAAAAAAACGAAGAGCTTGAAAAGGTGTGACAAATACAAACAGCATGAAAAGTTCTTAAAAATACGAGGAGCATGAAAAGGTCTGAAAAATATGAGGAGCATGAAAAGGTCTGAAAAATACGAGGAGCATGAAAGGGTCTGAAAAATACGAGGAGCATGAAATAGTCTGAAATACACGAGGGGCATGAAAAGGTGTGAAAAATATGAAGAGCATGAAAAGCTGTCAAAAATATGAGGAGCATTTAAAGGTGTGAAAAATAGGAAGAGCATGAATCTGTATGAAAAATATGATGAGCATGAAACGGTGTGAAAAATAGGAAGAGCATGAAAAGGTGTCAAAAATATGAGGAGCCTGAAAAGGCGTGAAAAACATGAAGAACATTAAAAGATGTCAAAAATATGAGGAGCATGAAAAGGTGTGAAAAATATGAAGAGTTTCAAGAGATTTCAAAAATATGAGGAGCATGAAAAGTTGTGAAAAATATGAAGACCATGAAAAGGTGTGAAAAATAGCAAGACCATGAAACGGTCTGAAAAATATGAGGAGCAGGAAACTGTCTGAAAAATATGAGGGCCCTGAAAAACTGTCAAAAATATGTGGAGCATGAAATGGTGTGAAAAAAGTGAAGAGCATGAGAAGGTGTGAAAAATATGACGAGCATGAAACGGTGGGAAATATACGATGAGCATGAAAAGGTGTGAAAAACACGAAGAGCATGAATAGGTGTGAAAAATATCAAGAGCATGAAACGGCCTGAAAAATTCGAAGAGGAGGAAAAGGTGTGAAAAACCCGAAGAGCATGAAAAGGTTTGAAAAATACGAAGAGCATGAAAAGGTCTACAAATGCGAGAAGCATGAAACGATCTGAAATATACGAGGAGCCTGAAAAGGTGTGAAAAATACGAGGAGCATGAAAAGGTATGAAAAATACGAGGAGCATGAAATGGTCTGAAAAAACGAGGAGCATGAAAAGGTGTGAAAAATACGAGGAACATGAAAAGGTGTGAAAAATACGAGGAGCATGAAAAGGTGTGAAAATTCCGAGCAGCATGAAAAGGGCTGAAAAATACGAGGAGCAAAAAAGGGTGAAAAATACGAAGAGCGTGAAACGTGTCATAAATAAATGGAGCATGAAAACGTCTGAAAAATACGAGGAGCATGAAAAGGTCTGAAAGATACGAGGAGCATGACAAGGTCTGAAAAATATGAGGAGCATGAAATGGTCTGAAAAGTATGAGGAGCATTAAAAGGTCTGAAAAATACGAGCAGCATGAAAAGGACTGCCATATATGAAGAGCATGAAAAGGTGTCAAAAATATGAGGAACATTAAAAGGTGTCGAAAATATGAGAAGCATGTAAAGGTGTGAAAAATGTGAGGAGCATGAAACTGTATGAAAAATTAGAGGAGGATGAAACGGTGTGAAAAATATGAAGAGCATGAAAAGGTGGGAAAAATATGAGGAGCATGAAACACTGAAAAACACGAGATCATGAAATAGAGTGAACACCACGAAGAGCATGGAAAGCTGTGAAAAATATCAAGAGCATGAAAAGGTCTGAAAAATATGAAAAGCATGAAAACGTGTCAGAAATATGAAGAGCATGAAAAGCTGTGAAAAATATGTAGAGCATGAAAAAGTGTCAAAAATATGGGGAGCATGAAAAGGTGTCAAAAATATGAAGAGCATGAAACGGTGTCAAAAGTATGAGTAGCATGAAAAGGTTGAAAATAAGAGGAGCATGAATTTGTATAAAAAATATGAGGAGCATGAAACGGTGTGAAAAATATGAAGAACATGAAAAGGTGTGAAAAATATGAGGAGCATGAAAAGGTGTAAAAAATATGAAGAGCATGAAATGTGTGAAAAAAGCGAAGGGCATGCAAAGGTGTGAAAAATATCAAGAGCATGAAAAGGTCTGAAAAATATGAAGAGCATGAAAAAGTGTCAAAAATATGAAGAGCATGAAAAGGTGTGAAAAATTCAAAGAGCATGAAAAGATGTGAAAAATACGAAGAACATGAAAAGTTGTGAAAAATACCAGGAGCATGAAAAGGTGTGAAAAATACTAGGAGCATGAAAAGGTGTGAAAAGTATGAGGAGCATTAAAATGTCTCAAAAATACTAGGAGCATGAAAAGGTGTGAAAAATACCAGGAGCATGAAAAGGTGTGAAAAATACCAGGAGCATGAAAAGGTGTGAAAAATACCAGGAGCATGAAAAGGTGTGAAAAATACTAGGAGCATGAAAAGCTGTGAAAAACACGAAGAGCATGAAAAGCTGTAAAAAATATAAAAAACATGAAAAGGTCTGAAAAATATAAAGACCATGAAAAGGTGTGAAAAACATGCAGAGCATGTAAAAGTGTGGAAAATAAGAAGAGCATGAAAAGGTGTGACCAATACGAAGAGCATGAAAAGTTGTGAAAAACTCGAGGAGCATGAAAAGTTGTGAAAAATACGAGGGCATGAAAAGGTGTGAAAAATATGAATAGCATGAAAAAGTGAAAAGTACGAGGAGCATGAAAAGGTTTGAAAAATACGAGGAGCATGAAAACGTCTTAAAAATACGAGGCGCATGAAAAGGTCTGAAAAATATGTGCAGCATGAACAGGTGTCAAAAATATGAGGAGAATGAAAAGGTGTGAAAAATATGAAGAGCATGAACAGGTTTCAAAATATGAGGAGAATGAAAAGGTGTGAAAAATATGA
>NC_057399.1:64319022-64407271 GCF_019320065.1 Cervus canadensis | reverse complement strand
GTCCCAGGATTCCTGTGGCACGTGGAAAGGGACTCTTGGTCTCCCGCCTCAGCTGGAGAGGCGTCCCAATTGCCCTGCCAAGCCTCGAGGAGAATCCCGAGTTGTCCCTCGCAACTAGGCAGGAGTATGACGTCTGAACAAACACGTGGGTGGAAGGGCCATCCCCGTCGTAACTCGAGAATATACCCCAGGTTCCCGCCGCAACTCGAGAAAAACCATGAGACTTCCCCCTCCCCACGAGATGAGGCCCGATTCCCCTGCACTGCGTGCAGAGCAATTCCGTGTTGCACATCACACATGAAAGGAGCCTTGATTTCCTTGATGGCACTCCAGAGAAACCCCAAGAACACTGTTTCAAGGCTAGAGGGATCCTGAGGTCACTGTAGCAACACGAAAGAGCTCCGTGGACCAAAAATCAACTCGAGATGAGAGGTTAGTCCCTGGCTTCGACTCAGAGGAATACCACCTTACCACAAGCACCTCAAGAGGAGGCTTCTCTCAGCTCTAGGTATGTGAGAGGGACCCTGAGTTTGCGGCCTCAAGTGGAATGGACACCGTGATGCCCTGACTTGAAATAAGGCCGGATATCCCTGCAGTGACTTGAATGCAGGCTCGTCTTGCATCTCCCAAGACGAAAGGATGTCTGAATCCCCTGAGGAATCCTCAGAGAAAGACCTAGTTCCCCACCTCATCGCGACCGGAGGCCTCACATCCTGTGAAAACTCCAGAGGAATGCGGCGATCAGTGCCTCCAAAGGAGACGATGCCTGAGTCCTCGTGAAACTTGATAGGAGTCCCACGATTCCTGTGGCATGTGGAAAGGAACCCTTGGTCTTCCGCCTCAGCTGGAGAGGCATCCCAATTGCCCTGCGAAGCCTCAAGGAGTATCCCGAGTTGTCCCTCGCAACTAGGCAGGAGTCCTGACGTCGCTGAACAAACACGTGTGTGGAAGGGCCATCTCCTTCGTAACTCGAGAATATACCCCAGGTTCCCGCTGCAACTCGAGAAAAATCATGAGACTTCCCCCTTGCCGCGAGATGAGGCCCGATTCCCCTGCACTGCGTGCAGAGCAATTCCGTGTTGCACATCAGACATGAAAGGAGCCTTGATTTCCTCGATGGCACTCCAAAGAAACCCCAAGAACACTGTTTCAAGGCTAGCGGGATCCTGAGGTCACTGTAGCAACACGAAAGAGCTCCGTGGATCAAAATTCAACTTGAGATGAGAGGTTAGTCCCTGGCTTCGCCTCCAGAGGAATACCACCTTACCACTAGTACCTCAAGAGGAGGCTTCTCTCAGCTCTATGTATGTGAGAGGGACCCTGAGTTTGCGGCCTCAAGTGGAATGGACACCGCGATGCCCTGACTCGAAATAAGGCCGGATATCCCTGCAGTGACTTGAATGCAGGCTCGTCTTGCATCTCCCAAGACGAAAGGATGTCTGAATCCCCTGTGGAGACCTCAGAGAAAGACCTAGTTCCCCACCTCATTGCGACCGGAGTCCTCACATCCTTTGAAAATTCCAGAGGTACGCGGAGATCAGTGCCTCCAAAGGAGACAATGCCTGACTCCTCGTGAAACTTGATAGGAGTCCCAGGATTCCTGTGGCACGTGGAAAGGGACCTTGGTCTCCCGCCTCAGCTGGAGAGGCGTCCCAATTGCCCTGCCAAGCCTCGAGGAGAATCCCGAGTTGTCTCTCGCAACTAGGCAGGTGTCTTGACGTCGCTGAAAAAACACGTGGTGGAAGGCCATCCCCGTCCTAACTCGAGAATATAACCCAGGTTCGCCGCAACTCGAGAAAAACCATGAGACTTCCCCCTCGCCGCGAGATGAGGCCCGATTCCCCTGCACTGCGTGCAGAGCAATTCAGTGTTGGCACATTACACCATGAAAGGAGCCTTGAATTCTCTGATGGCACTCCAAGAACCCCAAAAAACACTTGTCAAGCTTTAGAGGGATCCTGAGGTCACTGTAGCAACACGAAAGAACTCCGTGGACCAAAAAATCAACTCGAGATGAGGGGTTAGTCCCTGGCTTCGACTCCAGAGGCAATACCAAACCTTACCACAAGCACCTCAAGAGGAGCTTCTCTGAGCTCTAGGTATGTGAGAGGGACCCTGAGTTTGCGGCCTCAGTGGAATGGACACCGCGATGCCCTGACTCGAAATAAGGCCGGATATCCCTGCAGTGACTTGAATGCAGGCTCGTCTTGCATCTCCCAAGACGAAAGGATGTCTGAATCCCCTGTGGAGGCCACAGAGAAAGACCTAGTTCCCGACCTCATCGCGACCGGAGGCCTCACATCCTTTGAAAGCTCCAGAGGAATGCGGCGATCAGTGCCTCCAAAGGAGACGATGCCTGAGTCCTTGTGAAACTTGATAGGAGTCCCACGATTCCTGTGGCACGTGGAAAGGAACCCTTGGACTTCCGCCTCAGCTGGAGAGGCATCCCAATTGCCCTGCCAAGCTTCGAGGAGTATCCCGAGTTGTCCCTCCCAACTAGGCAGGAGTCCTGACTTCGCTGAAAAACCACGTGTGTGGAAGGGCCATCCCCTTCGCAACTCGAGTATATACCCCATGTTCCCGCCGCAACTCGAGAAAAACCATGAGACTTCCCCCTCGCCTCGAGATGAGGCCCGATGCAATTCTGTGTTGCACATCACACATGATAGGAGCCTTGATTTCCTCGATGGCACTCCAGAGAACCCCAAGAACACTCTTTCAAGGCTAGAGGATCCGGAGGTCACTGTAGCAACACGAAAGAGCTCCGTGGACCAAAAATCAACTCGAGATGAGAGGTTAGTCCCTGGCTTCGACTCCAGAGGAATACCACCTTACCACAAGCACCTCAAGAGGAGGCTTCTCTCAGCTCTAGGTATGTGAGAGGGACCCTGAATTTGCGGCCTCAAGTGGAATGACACCGCGATGCCCTGACTCGAAATAAGGCCGGTATCCCTGCAGTGACTTGAATGCAGGCTCGTCTTGCATCTCCCAAGACGAAAGGATGTCTGAATCCCTGTGGAGCCACAGAGAAAGACCCAGTCCCGACCTCATCGCGACCGGAGGCCTCACATCCTTTGAAAACTCCAGAGGTACGCGGAGATCAGTGCCTCCAAAGGAGACGATGCCTGACTCCTCGTGAAATCTGACAGGAGTCCCAGGATTCCTGTGGCACGTGGAAAGGCACCCTTGGTCTCCCGCCTCAGCTGGAGAGGCGTTCCAATTGCCCTGTCAAGCCTCGAGGAGAATCCCGAGTTGTCCCTCGCAACTAGGCAGGAGTCCTGACGTCGCTGAACAAACACGTGGGTGGAAGGGCCATCCCCGTCGTAACTCGAGAATATACCCCAGGTTCCCGCCGCAACTCCAGAAAAACCATGAGACTTCCCCCTCACCGCGAGATGAGGCCCGATTCCCCTGCACTGCGTGCAGAGCAATTTCGTGTTGCACATCACACATGAAAGGAGCCTTGATTTCCTTGATGGCACTCCAGAGAAACCCCAAGAACACTGTTTCAAGGCTAGAGGGATCCTGAGGTCACTGTAGCAACACGAAAGAGCTCCGTGGACCAAAAATCAACTAGAGATGAGAGGTTAGTCCCTGGCTTCGACTCCAGAGGAATACCACCTTACCACAAGCACCTCAAGAGGAGCTTCTCTCAGCTCTAGGTATGTGAGAGGGACCCTGAGTTTGCGGCCTCAAGTGGAATGGACACCGCGATGCCCTGACTCGAAATAAGGCCGGATATCCCTGCAGTGACTTGAATGCAGGCTCGTCTTGCATCTCCCAAGACGAAAGGATGTCTGAATCCCCTGAGGAAACCACAGAGAAAGACCTAGTTCCCCACCTCATCGCGACCGGAGGCCTCACATCCTTTGAAAATTCCAGAGGTACGCGGAGATCAGTGCCTCCAAAGGAGACAATGCCTGACTCCTCGTGAAACTTGATAGGAGTCCCAGGATTCCTGTGGCACGTGGAAAGGAACCCTTGGTCTCCCGCCTCAGCTGGAGAGGCGTCCCAATTGCCCTGCCAAGCCTCGAGGAGAATCCCGAGTTGTCCCTCAAAACTAGGCAGGAGTCATGACGTTGCTGAACAAACACGTGTGTGGAAGGGCCATCCCCGTCGTAAAGCGAGAATATACCCCAGGTTCCCACCGCAACTCGAGAAAAACCATGAGACATCCCCCTCCCCGCGAGATGAGGCCCGATTCCCCTGCCCTGCGTGCAGAGCAATTCCGTGTTGCACATCACACATGAAAGGAGCCTTGATTTCCTTGACGGCACTGCAGAGAAACCCCAAGAACACTGTTTCAAGGCTAGAGGGATCCTGACGTCACTGTAGCAACACGAAAGAGCTCCGTGGACCAAAGATCAACTCGAGATGAGAGGTTTGTCCCTGTCTTCAAATCCAGAGGAATACCACCTTACCACAAGCACCTCAAGAGGAGGCTTCTCTCAGCTCTAGGTATGTGAGAGGGACCCTGAGTTTGCGGCCTCAAGTGGAATGAACACCGAGATGCCCTGACTCGAAATAAGGCCGGATATCCCTGCAGTGACTTGAATGCAGGCTTGTCTTGCATCTCCCAAGACGAAAGAACATCTGAGTCCCCTGTGGAGACCACAGAGAAAGACCTCGTTCCCCACCTCATCACGACCGGAGGCGTCACATCCGTTGAAAACTCCAGAGGTATGCGGAGATCAATGCCTCCAAAGGAGACGATGCCTAACTACTCGTGAAACTTGATAGGAGTCCCAGGATTCCTGTGGCACGCGGAAAGGAACCCTTGGTCTCCCGCCTCAGCTGGAGAAGCATCCCAATTGCCCTGCCAAGTCTCAAGGAGAATCCCGAGCTGTCCGTCGCAACTAGGCAGGAGTCCTGACCTCGCTGAACAAACACGTGTTTGATTCAGTTTTATTATCCTCATATTTTTCACACCTTTACATTCTCCTCATATTTTTGACACCTTTTCATGCTCTTCATATTTTTCAGACCTTTTCATGCTCCTGGTATTTTTCAGACCTTTTCTTGCTCCTCGTATTTTTCAACCTTTTCATGCTCCTCGTCATTTTATCTCATTTTTTCACACCTTTTCATGCTCTTCATATTTTTCACACCTTTTCATGCTCCTCATATTTTTTATAGAAATTCATGCTCCTCTTATTTTTCAACCTTTATACGCTACTCATATTTTTGACACCGTTTCATGCTCTTCATATTTTTGACACCTTTTCATGCTCCCCATATTTTTGACACTTTTTCATGCTCTACATATTTTTCAGACCTTTTCATGCTCATCGTATTTTTCAGACGTCTTCATCCTCCCCGTATTTTTCAGACCTTTTCATGCTCTTCCTATTTTTCACACCATTTCATGCTCCTCATATTTTTCATATAGATTCATGCTCTTCCTATTTTTCACACCTTTAAATGCTCCTCATATTTTTGACACCTTTTACATGCCCTTCATATTTTTCACACCTTTTCATGCTCCTCATATTTTTGACACCTTTTCACGCTCTTCATATTTTTCACACCTTTTCATGCTCCTCATATTTTTGACCCCTTTTCATGCTCTTCATATTTTTCACACCTTTTCCTGCCCCTCGTGTATTTCAGACCATTTCATGCTCCTCGTATTTTTCAGACCCTTTCATGCTCCTCGTATATTTCAGATCTTTTCCTGCCCCTCGTGTATTTCAGACCATTTCATGCTCCTCGTATTTTTCAGACCCTTTCATGCTCCTCGTATTTTTCAGATCTTTTCGTGCTCCTCGTATTTTTCACACCTTTTCATGCTCCTTGTATTTTTCAGACCCTTTCATGCTCCTCGTATTTTTCAGACCTTTTCATGCTCCTCATATTTTTCACACCTTTTCATGCTCCTCGTATTTTTCACATCTTTTCATACTGTTTGTATTTGTCACACCTTTTCAAGCTCTTCGTATTTTTCGGACCTTTTCATGCTCTTCTTGTTTTTCACACCTTTTCAGGCTGTTCTTGTTTTTCACACATTTTCATGTTCTTCGTGTTTTTCACACCTTTTGATGCTCTCGTATTTTTCACACCTTTTCAAACTCCTCATATATTTCACACCTTTACATGATATTCATATTTTTCACACCATTTCATCCTCCTCATATTTTTCATTCAGATTCATGTTCCTCATATTTTTCACACCTTTACATGTTCCTCATATTTTTGACACCTTTTCATGCTCTTCATATTTTTGACACCTTTACATGCTACTAATATTTTTGACACTTTTTCATGTTCTTCATATTTTTCACACCTTTTCATGCTCCTCATATTTTTGACACCTTTTCATTCTCCTCGTATTTTTGAGACCTTTTCATGCTCCTCGTATTTTTCAGACATTTCCATGCTCCTCGTTTTTTTCACAACTTTTCATGCTCTTCGTGTTTTTCACACCTTTTCAGGCTCTTCGTATTTTTCACACCTTTTCATGAATCCGTATTTTTTACACCTTTCATGCTCTTCTTATTTTTCAGACCTTTTCATTCTCTTGATATTTTTCTCAGCTTTTCATGCTCTTCGTATTTTTCACACCGTTTCACGCTCCTCATATTTTTGGCAGCTTTTCATGCTCCTATTATTTTTCAGACCATTTCATGCTCCTCATATTTTGAGACCGTTTCATGCTCCTCATATTTTTCACACCTTTTAATGCTCCTCATATTTTTCACACCTTTTCATGCTCTTCATATTTTTCACACCTTTTCATGCTCCTCATATTTTTAATACAGATTCATGCTCCTCTTATTTTTCACACCTTTACATGCTACTCATATTTTTGACACCTTTTCATGCTCTTCATATTTTTGACACCTTTACATGCTACTCATATTTTTGACACTCTTCATTCATCTTTACATGCTCTAATATTTTTGACACTTTTTCATGCTCTTCATATTTTTCACACCTTTTCATGCTCCTCATATTTTTGACACCTTTTCATGCTCTTCATATTTTTGACACCTTTACATGCTATAATATTTTTGAGACCTTTTCAAACTCCTCGTATTTTTCAGAGCTTTTCATGGTCCTCCTATTTTCCATGCCTTTTCATGCTCCTCCTATTTTTCAGACCTTTTCATGCTCCTCCTCTTTTTCAGACATTTTCATGCTCCTCCTGTTTCACAGTCCTTTTCATGCTCCTCGTATTTTTCACACCTTTTCATGCTCCTCATATTTTCCACACATTTTCATGCTCTGAATATTTTTCACACCTTTTCATGCTCTTCATTTTTTTGAAACCATTTAATGCTCCTCATATTTTTGACAGCTTTTCATGCTCCTCATATATTTCAGACCGTTTCATGCTCCTCATATTTTTCAGACCATTTCATTCTTTTCATATTTTTCACACCGTTTCATGTTCCTCATATTTTTCATACAGATTCATGCTCCTCTTATTTTTCACACCTTTACCTGCTACTCATATTTTGACACCTTTTCATGCTCTTCATATTTTTGACACCTTTTCATGCTCCTCGTATTTTTCAGACCTTCTCATCCTCCTCATATTTTTCAGACCTTTTAATGCTCTCGTATTTTTCAGACCTTTTCATGCTCCTCGTGTTTTTTAGACCATTTCATACTCCTTGTATTTTTCAGACCTTTTCATGCTCCGTCGTTTTCATGCTCCTCGTATTTTCAGACCTTTGCATACTCCTCATATTTTCACACCATTTTCATGCTCCGCATATTTTGCATACAGATTCATGCTCCTCATATTTTACACACTTTTACATGCTTCTCATATTTTTGACACCTTTTCATACTCTTCATATTTTTCAGACCTTTTCATGCTCCTCGTATTTTTGAGACCTTTTCATGCTCCTTGTATTTTCAGACATTTTCATGCTCTTCATATTTTTCACACCGTTTCATGCTCCTCATATTTTTCATACAGTTTCAAGCTCCTCGTATTTTTCGAACCTTTTCATGCTCCTCGTATTTTTGAGACCTTTCATACTCGTATATTTCAGACATTTTCATGCTCTTCAATTTTTCACACCGTTTCATGCTCCTCATATTTTTCATACAGTTTCATGCTCCTCGTATTTTTCAGACCTTTTCCTGCTCCTCGTATTTTTCAGACCTTTTCATGCTCCTCGTATTTTTGAGACCTTCCTGCCCCTCGTTTTTTTCAGACCTTTTCATGCTCCTCGTTTTTTTCAGACCTTTTCATGCTCCTCGTATTTTTGAGACCTTTTCATGCTACTCGTATTTTTGAGACTTTTTCATGCTCTTCATATTTTTCACACCGTTTTATGCTCCTTATATTTTTCACACCTTTTCATGCTCTTCGTATTTTTCACAGTTTTCATGCTCCTCATATTTTTCGGACCGTTTCATGCTCCTCATATTTTTCACACATTTACATGCTCCACATATATTTGACACCTTTTCATGCTCTTCATATTTTTCATACCTTTTGATGCTCCTCATACTTTTGACAGCTTTTCATGCTCTTCTTATTTTTCAGACCTTTTCATGCTCCTCGTGTTTTTCACAACTTTTCATGCTCTTTGTGTTTTTCACACCTTTTCAGGCTCTTCGTATTTTTCACACCTTTTCATGAATTCGTATTTTTCACACCTTTTCATGCTGTTCTTATTTTTCACACCTTTTCATGCTCCTCGTATTTTTCATACAGATTCATGCTCCTCTTATGTTTCACACCTTTACATGCTACTCATATTTTTGACACCTTTTCATGCTCTTCATATTTTTGACACCTTTACATGCTACTCATATTTTTGACACCTTTTCATGCTCTTCATATTTTTGACACCTTTACCTGCTACTAATATTTTTGACACTTTTTCATGCTCTCCATAATTTTCACACCTTTTCATGCTCCTCATATTTTTGACAACTTTTCATGCTCTTCCTATTTTTCAGACCTTTTCATGCTCCTCCTATTTTTGAGACCATTTCAAACTCCTCGTATTTTTCAGACATTTTCATGCTCCTCGTATTTTTCAGACCTTTTCATGCTCCTCGTATTTTTCAGAACATTTTATGCTCCTAATATTTTTCAAACCTTTTCATGCTCTTCATATTTTTCACACCTTTTCATGCTCATCGTATTTTTCAAACCTTTTCATACTCTTCGTATTTTTCACACCTTTTGATGCTCCTCATATTTTTGACACCTTTTCAGACTCTTCATATTTTTCAGACCTTTTCATGCTCCTTGTATTTATCAGACCTTTTCATGCTCCTCGTATTTTTGACACCTTTTCATGCTCTTCCTATTTTTAAGACCTTTTCATGCTCCTCGTATTTCTGAGACCTTTTTAAACTCCTCGTATTTTTCAGACCTTTTCATGCTCCTCGTATTTTTCAGACGTTTTCATACTCCATTTATTTATCATATGTTTCATGCTCTTCGTATTTTTCACCCTTTTTTGCTCCTAGTATTTTTCACACCTTTTCATGCTCCTCGTTTTTTCAGACCATTTTATGCTCCTCGTATTTTTCACACCTTTTCATGCACCTCGTATTTTTCACACCTTTCATGCTCCTCATGTTTTTCACACCTTTTCATGCTCCTCGTATATTTCAGACCATTTCATGCTTCTCGTATTTTGCAGACCTTTTCATGCTCTTCGTATTTTTCAAACCTTTTCATGCTCTTCGTGTTTTTCACACCGTTTCTTGCTCTTCGAATTTTTCAGGCCGTTTCATGCTCTTGATATTTTTCACACCTTTTCATGCTCTTCCTGTTTTTCACACCTTTTCATGCTCATCGTATATTTCCCACCGATTCATGATCGTCATATTTTTCACACCTTTTCATGCTCTTCACTTTTTTCACACCATTTCATGCTCCACATATTTTTGACAGTTTTTCATGTCCCTCATATTTTTCAGACAGTTTCCTGCTCCTCATATTTTTCAGACCGTTTCATGCTCTTGATATTTTTCACACATTTTCATGGTCTTCATAATTTTCCCACCTTTTCATGCTCCTCATATTTTTCACACCTTTTCATGCTCCTCATATTTTTGACACCTTTTAATGTTCTTCATGTTTTTCAGACCTTTTCATGCTCCTCATATTTTTGACACCTTTTCATACTCTTCATATTTTTCAGACCTTTTCATGCTCTTGATATTTTTCACACCTTTGCATGCCTTTCGTGTTTTTCACACATTTCATGCTCTTCATATTTTTTACACCTTTTCATGCTCCTCATATTTTTCACACCTTTTCATGCTCTTCATATTTTTCACACCGTTTCACGCTCCTCATATTTTTCATAGAAATTCATGCTCCTCTTATTTTTCAACCTTTATACGCTACTCATATTTTTGACACCGTTTCATGCTCTTCATATTTTTGACACCTTTTCATGCTCCCCATATTTTTGACACTTTTTCATGCTCTACATATTTTTCAGACCTTTTCATGCTCATCGTATTTTTCAGACGTCTTCATCCTCCCCGTATTTTTCAGACCTTTTCATGCTCTTCCTATTTTTCACACCATTTCATGCTCCTCATATTTTTCATATAGATTCATGCTCTTCCTATTTTTCACACCTTTAAATGCTCCTCATATTTTTGACACCTTTTACATGCCCTTCATATTTTTCACACCTTTTCATGCTCCTCATATTTTTGACACCTTTTCACGCTCTTCATATTTTTCACACTTTTTCATGCTCCTCATATTTTTGACACCTTTTCATGCTCTTCATATTTTTCACACCTTTTCCTGCCCCTCGTGTATTTCAGACCATTTCATGCTCCTCGTATTTTTCAGACCCTTTCATGCTCCTCGTATTTTTCAGATCTTTTCGTGCTCCTCGTATTTTTCAGACCTTTTCATGCTCCTTGTATTTTTCAGACCCTTTCTTGCCCCTCGTATTTTTCAGACCTTTTCATGCTCCTCATATTTTTCACACCTTTTCATGCTCCTCGTATTTTTCACATCTTTTCATACTGTTTGTATTTGTCACACCATTTCAAGCTCTTCGTATTTTTCGGACCTTTTCATGCTCTTCTTGTTTTTCACACCTTTTCAGGCTGTTCTTATTTTTCACACATTTTCATGTTCTTCGTGTTTTTCACACCTTTTCATGCTCTCGTATTTTTCACACCTTTTCAAACTCCTCATATTTTTCACACCTTTACATGATATTCATATTTTTCACACCGTTTCATCCTCCTCATATTTTTCATACAGATTCATGTTCCTCATATTTTTCACACCTTTACATGTTCCTCATATTTTTGACACCTTTTCATGCTCTTCTTGTTTTACACAGCTTTTCATTCTCCTCATATTTTTGACACCTTTTTAAGCTCCACATATTTTTCAGACCTTTTCATGCTCCTCGTATTGTTAAGACGTTTTCATACTCCTCATAATTTTCACACCTTTTCATGCTATTCATATTTTTCACACCTTTTTATGCTCCTCGTATTTTTCACACATTTTCATACCCTTCGTGTTTTTCACATCTTTCATGCTCTTGATATTTTTCACACCTTTTCATGCTCTTCCTATTTTTCAGACCTTTTCATGCTCTTGATATTTTTCACACCTTTGCATGCCCTTCGTGTTTTTCACACATTTCATGCTCTTCATATTTTTTACACCTTTTCATGCTCCTCGTATTTTTCACACCCTTTCATGCTCTTCATATTTTTCACACCGTTTCATGCTCGTCATATTTTTTATACAAATTCATGCTCCTCTTATTTTTCAACCTTTACATGCTACTCATATTTTTGACACCTTTTCATCCTCTTCATATTTTTGACACCTTTTCATGCTCCCCATATTTTTGACACTTTTTCATGCTCTACATATTTTTCAGACCTTTTGATACTCGTCGTATTTTTCAGACATCTTCATGCTCCTCGTATTTTTCATACCTTTTCTTGCTCTTCGTATTTTTCACAACTTTACATGCTCTTCGTATTTGTCACACCTTATCAAGCTCTTCGTATTTTTCACACCTTTTCATGCTCGTCGTGTTTTTCACACCTTTTCAGGCTCTTCGTATTTTTCACACCTTTTCATGCTGTTCATATTTTTGACACGTTTTCATGCTTTTCATATTTTTCAGACCTTTTCATGCTCTTGATATTTTTCACAGCTTTCCATGCTCTTCGTGTTGTTCACTCCATTTCATGATCTCGTGTTTTTCAGAGTGTTTCATCCTCCTCAAATTTTTCATACAGTTTCATGCTCCTCATATTTTTCACACCTTTACATGCTTCTCATATTTTCGACACCTTTCAATGCTCCTCATATTTTTGACACCTTATCATGCTCTTCATATTTTTCAGACCTTTTCATGCTTTTGATAATTTTCACACCTTTTCCTGCTCTTCATATATTTCACACATTTTCCTGCTCTTCATATATTTCACACCTTTTCCTGCTCTTCGTATTTTTCACACCTTTTCATGCTCCTTATATTTTTGACACCTTTTCATGCTCTTCATATTTTTCAGACCTTTTCATGCTCCTCATATTTTTCAGACCTTTTCATGCTCCTCCTATTTTTCAGACGTTTCCATGCTCCTCGTATTTTTCAAAGCTTTTCATGCTCCTCCTATTTTCAGACCTTTTCATGCTCATCGTATTTTTCAGAGCTTTTCATGCTCCTCATATTTTACAGGCCTTTTCTTGCTCCTCCTATTTTTCAGACCTTTTCATGCTCCTCCTATTTTTCAGACATTTTCATGCTCCTCCTGTTTTTCAGGCCTTTTAATGTTCCTCGTAATTTTCACACCTTTTCATGCTCCTTGTATTTTTCACACCTTTTCATGCTCCTCATATTTTTCACTCCGTTTCATGCTCCTCGTAAGTTTCAAACAGTTTCATGCCCCAAATATTTTTGACACCTTTTCATGCTCTTCTTATTTTTCATACCTTTTCATGTTCCTCGTATTTTTCACACCTTTTCATGCTCCTCGTGTTTTTCAAACCTTTTCATACTCCTTGTATTTTTCATACTGTTTCAAGCTTCTCATATTTTTCACACCATTTCACGCTCTTCATATTTTTCACACCGTTTCATGCTCCTCATATTTTCCACACCGTTTCATGCTACTCATATATTTGACAGCTTTTCTTGCTCGTCATATTTTTGACACCTTTTCATGCTCTACATATTTTTCAGATCTTTATATGCTCCTCGTATTTTTTAGACCTTTTTCTGCCCCTCGTTTTTTTCAGACCTTTTCATGCTCCTCGTATTTTTCAGACCTTTTCATGCTCCTGGTATTTTTGAGACCTTTTCATGCTCCTCGTGTTTTTGAGACCTTTTCCTGCCCCTCGTTTTTTTCAGACCTTTTCATGCTCCTCGTATTTTTCAGACATTTTTATGTTCCTCGTATATTTGAGCCCTTTTCATGCTCCTCGTATTTTTGAGACAATTTCATGCTCTTCATATTTTTCACACCGTTTCATGCTCCTCATATTTTTCATACAGTTTCATGCTCCTCATATTTTTCACACCTTTTGATGCTCCTCATTTTTTACACCTTTTCATGCTCTTCGTATTTTTCACAGTTTTCATGCTCCTCATATTTTTCACACCTTTACATGCTCCACATGTTTTTGACACCTTTTCATGCTTTTCATTTTTTTCACACCTGTTGATGCTCCTCATACATTTGACAGCTTTTCATGCTCTTCTTATTTTTCAGAGCTTTTCATGCTCTTGATATTTTTCTCAGCTTTTCATGTTCTTCGTATATTTCACACCGTTTCATGCTCCTCCTATTTTTGGCAGCTTTTCATGCTCCTCATATTTTTCAGACCGTTTCATGGTGATCATATTTTTGAGGCCGTTTCATGTGCCTCATATTTTTCACACCTTTTAATGCTCCTCATATTTTTCACACCTTTTCATGCTCTTCATATTTTTCACACCTTTTCATGCTCCTCGTATTTTTCAGACATTTCCATGCTCCTCGTTTTTTTCACAACTTTTCATGCTCTTCGTGTTTTTCACACCTTTTCAGGCTCTTCGTATTTTTCACACCTTTTCATGAATCCGTATTTTTTACACCTTTTCATGCTCTTCTTATTTTTCAGACCTTTTCATTCTCTTGATATTTTTCTCAGCTTTTCATGCTCTTCGTATTTTTCACACCGTTTCACGCTCCTCATATTTTTGGCAGCTTTTCATGCTCCTCATATTTTTTAGACCGTTTCATGCTCCTCATATTTTGAGACCGTTTCATGCTCCTCATATTTTTCACACTTTTTAATGCTCCTCATATTTTTCACACCTTTTCATGCTCTTCATATTTTTCACACCTTTTCATGCTCCTCATATTTTTAATACAGATTCATGCTCCTCTTATTTTTCACACCTTTACATGCTACTCATATTTTTGACACCTTTTCATGCTCTTCATATTTTTCACACCTTTTCATGCTCCTCATATTTTTGCTACTCATGCTTTTTTGCTCTTCATATTTTTGACACCTTTTGCATGAGACCTTTTCATGCTCTTCATATTTTTGACATCTTTACATGCTACTAATATTTTTGACACTTTTTCATGCTCTTCATATTTTTCACACCTTTTCATGCTCCTCATATTTTTGACACCTTTTCATGCTCTTCATATTTTTGACACCTTTACATGCTACTAATATTTTTGACACCTTTTCACGCTCTTCCTATTTTTCAGACATTTTCATGCTCCTCGTATTTTTCAGACCTTTTCAAACTCCTCGTATTTTTCAGAGCTTTTCATGGTCCTCCTATTTTCCATGCCTTTTCATGCTCCTCCTATTTTTCAGACCTTTTCATGCTCCTCCTCTTTTTCAGACATTTTCATGCTCCTCCTGTTTCACAGTCCTTTTCATGCTCCTCGTATTTTTCACACCTTTTCATGCTCCTCATATTTTCCACACATTTTCATGCTCTGAATATTTTTCACACCTTTTCATGCTCTTCATTTTTTTGAAACCATTTAATGCTCCTCATATTTTTGACAGCTTTTCATGCTCCTCATATATTTCAGACCGTTTCATGCTCCTCATATTTTTCAGACCATTTCATTCTTTTCATATTTTTCACACCGTTTCATGTTCCTCATATTTTTCATGCAGATTCATGCTCCTCTTATTTTTCACACCTTTACCTGCTACTCATATTTTGACACCTTTTCATGCTCTTCATATTTTTGACACCTTTTCATGCTCCTCGTATTTTTCAGACCTTCTCATCCTCCTCATATTTTTCAGACCTTTTAATGCTCTCGTATTTTTCAGACCTTTTCATGCTCCTCGTGTTTTTTAGACCATTTCATACTCCTTGTATTTTTCAGAACTTTTCATGCTCCTCGTATTTTTCAGACCTTTGCATACTCCTCATATTTATCACACCTTTTCTTGCTCTTCATATTTTTCACACCATTTCATGCTCCGCATATTTTGCATACAGATTCATGCTCCTCATATTTTACACACTTTTACATGCTTCTCATATTTTTGACACCTTTTCATACTCTTCATATTTTTCAGACCTTTTCATGCTCCTCGTATTTTTGAGACCTTTTCATGCTCCTTGTATTTTCAGACATTTTCATGCTCTTCATATTTTTCACACCGTTTCATGCTCCTCATATTTTTCATACAGTTTCAAGCTCCTCGTATTTTTCGAACCTTTTCATGCTCCTCGTATTTTTGAGACCTTTTCATACTCGTATATTTCAGACATTTTCATGCTCTTCAATTTTTCACACCGTTTCATGCTCCTCATATTTTTCATACAGTTTCATGCTCCTCGTATTTTTCAGACCTTTTCCTGCTCCTCGTATTTTTCAGACCTTTTCATGCTCCTCGTATTTTTGAGACCTTTTCCTGCCCCTTTTTTTCAGACCTTTTCATGCTCCTCGTATTTTTCAGACCTTTTCATGCTCCTCGTATTTTTGAGACCTTTTCATGCTACTCGTATTTTTGAGACTTTTTCATGCTCTTCATATTTTTCACACCGTTTTATGCTCCTTATATTTTTCACACCTTTTCATGCTCTTCGTATTTTTCACAGTTTTCATGCTCCTCATATTTTTCGGACCGTTTCATGCTCCTCATATTTTTCACACATTTACATGCTCCACATATATTTGACACCTTTTCATGCTCTTCATATTTTTCATACCTTTTGATGCTCCTCATACTTTTGACAGCTTTTCATGCTCTTCTTATTTTTCAGACCTTTTCATGCTCCTCGTATTTTCCACAACTTTTCATGCTCTTTGTGTTTTTCACACCTTTTCAGGCTCTTCGTATTTTTCACACCTTTTCATGAATTCGTATTTTTCACACCTTTTCATGCTGTTCTTATTTTTCACACCTTTTCATGCTCCTCGTATTTTTCATACAGATTCATGCTCCTCTTATGTTTCACACCTTTACATGCTACTCATATTTTTGACACCTTTTCATGCTCTTCATATTTTTGACACCTTTACATGCTACTCATATTTTTGACACCTTTTCATGCTCTTCATATTTTTGACACCTTTACCTGCTACTAATATTTTTGACACTTTTTCATGCTCTCCATAATTTTCACACCTTTTCATGCTCCTCATATTTTTGACAACTTTTCATGCTCTTCCTATTTTTCAGACCTTTTCATGCTCCTCCTATTTTTGAGACCATTTCAAACTCCTCGTATTTTTCAGACATTTTCATGCTCCTCGTATTTTTCAGACCTTTTCATGCTCCTCGTATTTTTCAGAACATTTTATGCTCCTAATATTTTTCAAACCTTTTCATGCTCTTCATATTTTTCACACCTTTTCATGCTCATCGTATTTTTCAAACCTTTTCATGCTCTTCGTATTTTTCACACCTTTTGATGCTCCTCATATTTTTGACACCTTTTCAGACTCTTCATATTTTTCAGACCTTTTCATGCTCCTTGTATTTATCAGACCTTTTCATGCTCCTCGTATTTTTGACACCTTTTCATGCTCTTCCTATTTTTAAGACCTTTTCATGCTCCTCGTATTTCTGAGACCTTTTTAAACTCCTCGTATTTTTCAGACCTTTTCATGCTCCTCGTATTTTTCAGACGTTTTCATACTCCATTTATTTATCATATGTTTCATGCTCTTCGTATTTTTCACCCTTTTTTGCTCCTAGTATTTTTCACACCTTTTCATGCTCCTCGTTTTTTCAGACCATTTTATGCTCCTCGTATTTTTCACACCTTTTCATGCACCTCGTATTTTTCACACCTTTTCATGCTCCTCATGTTTTTCACACCTTTTCATGCTCCTCGTATATTTCAGACCATTTCATGCTTCTCGTATTTTGCAGACCTTTTCATGCTCTTCGTATTTTTCAAACCTTTTCATGCTCTTCGTGTTTTTCACACCGTTTCTTGCTCTTCGAATTTTTCAGGCCGTTTCATGCTCTTGATATTTTTCACACCTTTTCATGCTCTTGATATTTTTCACACCTTTTCATGCTCATCGTATATTTCACACCGATTCATGATCGTCATATTTTTCACACCTTTTCATGCTCTTCACTTTTTTCACACCATTTCATGCTCCACATATTTTTGACAGTTTTTCATGTCCCTCATATTTTTCAGACAGTTTCCTGCTCCTCATATTTTTCAGACCGTTTCATGCTCTTGATATTTTTCACACATTTTCATGGTCTTCATAATTTTCACACCTTTTCATGCTCCTCATATTTTTCACATCTTTTCATGCTCCTCATATTTTTGACACCTTTTAATGTTCTTCATGTTTTTCAGACCTTTTCATGCTCCTCATATTTTTGACACCTTTTCATACTCTTCATATTTTTCAGACCTTTTCATGCTCTTGATATTTTTCACACCTTTGCATGCCTTTCGTGTTTTTCACACATTTCATGCTCTTCATATTTTTTACACCTTTTCATGCTCCTCATATTTTTCACACCTTTTCATGCTCTTCATATTTTTCACACCGTTTCATGCTCCTCATACTTTTTATAGAAATTCATGCTCCTCTTATTTTTCAACCTTTATACGCTACTCATATTTTTGACACCGTTTCATGCTCTTCATATTTTTGACACCTTTTCATGCTCCCCATATTTTTGACACTTTTTCATGCTCTACATATTTTTTAGACCTTTTCATGCTCATCGTATTTTTCAGACGTCTTCATGCTCCTCGTATTTTTCAGACCTTTTCATGCTCTTCCTATTTTTCACACCGTTTCATGCTCCTCATATTTTTCATATAGATTCATGCTCTTCCTATTTTTCACACCTTTAAATGCTCCTCATATTTTTGACACCTTTTACATGCCCTTCATATTTTTCACACCTTTTCATGCTCCTCATATTTTTGACACCTTTTCACGCTCTTCATATTTTTCACACCTTTTCATGCTCCTCATATTTTTCACACCTTTTCATGCTCTTCATATTTTTCACACCTTTTCCTGCCCCTCGTGTATTTCAGACCATTTCATGCTCCTCGTATTTTTCAGACCCTTTCATGCTCCTCGTATTTTTCAGATCTTTTCCTGCCCCTCGTGTATTTCAGACCATTTCTTGCTCCTCGTATTTTTCAGACCCTTTCATGCTCCCCGTATTTTTCAGATATTTTCCTGCTCCTCGTATTTTTCAGACCTTTTCATGCTCCTTGTATTTTTCAGACCCCTTCATGCTCCTTGTATTTTTCAGACCTTTTCATGCTCCTCATGTTTTTCACACCTTTTCATGCTCTTCGTATTTTTCACAACTTTTCATGCTGTTTGTATTTGTCACACCTTTTCAAGCTCTTCGTAATTTTCGGACCTTTTCATGCTCTTCTTGTTTTCACACCTTTTCAGGCTGTTCTTGTTTTTCACACATTTTCATGCTCTTCGTGTTTTTCACACCTTTTCATGCTCTCGTAATTTTCAGACCTTTTCAAACTCCTCATATTTTTCACATCTTTTCATGATATTCATATTTTTCACACCGTTTCATCCTCCTCATATTTTTCATACAGATTCATGCTCCTCATATTTTTCACACCTTTACATGTTCCTCATATTTTTGACACCTTTTCATGCTCTTCTTGTTTTACACAGCTTTTCATTCTCCTCATATTTTTGACACCTTTTTAAGCTCCACATATTTTTCAGACCTTTTCATGCTCCTCGTATTGTTAAGACGTTTTCATACTCCTCATAATTTTCACACCTTTTCATGCTATTCATATTTTTCACACCTTTTTATGCTCCTCGTATTTTTCACACATTTTCATACCCTTCGTGTTTTTCACATCTTTCATGCTCTTGATATTTTTCACACCTTTTCATGCTCTTCCTATTTTTCAGACCTTTTCATGTTCTTGATATTTTTCACACCTTTGCATGCCCTTCGTGTTTTTCACACATTTCATGCTCTTCATATTTTTTACACCTTTTCATGCTCCTCATATTTTTCACACCCTTTCATGCTCTTCATATTTTTCACACCGTTTCATGCTCGTCATATTTTTTATACAAATTCATGCTCCTCTTATTTTTCAACCTTTACATGCTACTCATATTTTTGACACCTTTTCATCCTCTTCATATTTTTGACACCTTTTCATGCTCCCCATATTTTTGACACTTTTTCATGCTCTACATATTTTTCAGACCTTTTGATACTCATCGTATTTTTCAGACATCTTCATGCTCCTCGTATTTTTCATACCTTTTCTTGCTCTTCGTATTTTTCACAACTTTACATGCTCTTCGTATTTGTCACACCTTATCAAGCTCTTCGTATTTTTCACACCTTTTCATGCTCGTCGTGTTTTTCACACCTTTTCAGGCTCTTCGTATTTTTCACACCTTTTCATGCTCTTCATATTTTTGACACGTTTTCATATTTTTCAGACCTTTTCATGCTCTTGATATTTTTCACAGCTTTCCATGCTCTTCGTGTTGTTCACTCCATTTCATGATCTCGTGTTTTTCAGAGTGTTTCATCCTCCTCAAATTTTTCATACAGTTTCATGCTCCTCATATTTTTCACACCTTTACATGCTTCTCATATTTTCGACACCTTTTAATGCTCCACATATTTTGGACACCTTATCATGCTCTTCATATTTTTCAGACCTTTTCATGCTTTTGTTAATTTTCACACCTTTTCCTGCTCTTCTATATTTCACACCTTTTCCTGCTCTTCGTATTTTTCACACCGTTTTCATGCTCCTTATATTTTTGACACCTTTTCATGCTCTTCATATTTTTCAGACCTTTTCATGCTCCTCGTATTTTTCAGACCTTTTCATGCTCCTCCTATTTTTCAGACGTTTCCATGCTCCTCGTATTTTTCAAAGCTTTTCATGCTCCTCCTATTTTCAGACCTTTTCATGCTCATCGTATTTTTCAGAGCTTTTCATGCTCCTCATATTTTACAGGCCTTTTCTTGCTCCTCCTATTTTTCAGACCTTTTCATGCTCCTCCTATTTTTCAGACATTTTCATGCTCCTCCTGTTTTTCAGGCCTTTTAATGTTCCTCGTAATTTTCACACCTTTTCATGCTCCTTGTATTTTTCACACCTTTTCATGCTCCTCATATTTTTCACTCCGTTTCATGCTCCTCGTAAGTTTCAAACAGTTTCATGCCCCAAATATTTTTGACACCTTTTCATGCTCTTCTTATTTTTCATACCTTTTCATGTTCCTCGTATTTTTCACACCTTTTCATGCTCCTCGTGTTTTTCAAACCTTTTCATACTCCTTGTATTTTTCATACTGTTTCAAGCTTCTCATATTTTTCACACCATTTCACGCTCTTCATATTTTTCACACCGTTTCATGCTCCTCATATTTTCCACACCGTTTCATGCTACTCATATATTTGACAGCTTTTCTTGCTCGTCATATTTTTGACACCTTTTCATGCTCTACATATTTTTCAGATCTTTATATGCTCCTCGTATTTTTTAGACCTTTTTCTGCCCCTCGTTTTTTTCAGACCTTTTCATGCTCCTCGTATTTTTCAGACCTTTTCATGCTCCTGGTATTTTTGAGACCTTTTCATGCTCCTCGTGTTTTTGAGACCTTTTCCTGCCCCTCGTTTTTTTCAGACCTTTTCATGCTCCTCGTATTTTTCAGACATTTTTATGTTCCTCGTATATTTGAGCCCTTTTCATGCTCCTCGTATTTTTGAGACTATTTCATGCTCTTCATATTTTTCACACCGTTTCATGCTCCTCATATTTTTCATACAGTTTCATGCTCCTGATATTTTTCACACCTTTTGATGCTCCTCATTTTTTACACCTTTTCATGCTCTTCGTATTTTTCACAGTTTTCATGCTCCTCATATTTTTCACACCTTTACATGCTCCACATGTTTTTGACACCTTTTCATGCTTTTCATTTTTTTTCACACCTGTTGATGCTCCTCATACATTTGACAGCTTTTCATGCTCTTCTTATTTTTCAGAGCTTTTCATGCTCTTGATATTTTTCTCAGCTTTTCATGTTCTTCGTATATTTCACACCGTTTCATGCTCCTCCTATTTTTGGCAGCTTTTCATGCTCCTCATATTTTTCAGACCGTTTCATGGTGATCATATTTTTGAGGCCGTTTCATGTGCCTCATATTTTTCACACCTTTTAATGCTCCTCATATTTTTCACACCTTTTCATGCTCTTCATATTTTTCACACCTTTTCATGCTCCTCGTATTTTTCAGACATTTCCATGCTCCTCGTTTTTTTCACAACTTTTCATGCTCTTCGTGTTTTTCACACCTTTTCAGGCTCTTCGTATTTTTCACACCTTTTCATGAATCCGTATTTTTTACACCTTTTCATGCTCTTCTTATTTTTCAGACCTTTTCATTCTCTTGATATTTTTCTCAGCTTTTCATGCTCTTCGTATTTTTCACACCTTTTCACGCTCCTCATATTTTTGGCAGCTTTTCATGCTCCTCATATTTTTTAGACCGTTTCATGCTCCTCATATTTTGAGACCGTTTCATGCTCCTCATATTTTTCACACTTTTTAATGCTCCTCATATTTTTCACACCTTTTCATGCTCTTCATATTTTTCACACCTTTTCATGCTCCTCATATTTTTAATACAGATTCATGCTCCTCTTATTTTTCACACCTTTACATGCTACTCATATTTTTGACACCTTTTCATGCTCTTCATATTTTTCACACCTTTACATGCTACTCATATTTTTGAGACCTTTTCATGCTCTTCATATTTTTGACATCTTTACATGCTACTAATATTTTTGACACTTTTTCATGCTCTTCATATTTTTCACACCTTTTCATGCTCCTCATATTTTTGACACCTTTTCATGCTCTTCATATTTTTGACACCTTTACATGCTACTAATATTTTTGACACCTTTTCACGCTCTTCCTATTTTTCAGACATTTTCATGCTCCTCGTATTTTTCAGACCTTTTCAAACTCCTCGTATTTTTCAGAGCTTTTCATGGTCCTCCTATTTTCCATGCCTTTTCATGCTCCTCCTATTTTTCAGACCTTTTCATGCTCCTCCTCTTTTTCAGACATTTTCATGCTCCTCCTGTTTCACAGTCCTTTTCATGCTCCTCGTATTTTTCACACCTTTTCATGCTCCTCATATTTTCCACACATTTTCATGCTCTGAATATTTTTCACACCTTTTCATGCTCTTCATTTTTTTGAAACCATTTAATGCTCCTCATATTTTTGACAGCTTTTCATGCTCCTCATATATTTCAGACCGTTTCATGCTCCTCATATTTTTCAGACCATTTCATTCTTTTCATATTTTTCACTCCGTTTCATGTTCCTCATATTTTTCATGCAGATTCATGCTCCTCTTATTTTTCACACCTTTACCTGCTACTCATATTTTGACACCTTTTCATGCTCTTCATATTTTTGACACCTTTTCATGCTCCTCGTATTTTTCAGACCTTCTCATCCTCCTCATATTTTTCAGACCTTTTAATGCTCTCGTATTTTTCAGACCTTTTCATGCTCCTCGTATTTTTCACATCTTTTCATACTGTTTGTATTTGTCACACCTTTTCAAGCTCTTCGTATTTTTCGGACCTTTTCATGCTCTTCTTGTTTTTCACACCTTTTCAGGCTGTTCTTATTTTTCACACATTTTCATGTTCTTCGTGTTTTTCACACCTTTTGATGCTCTCGTATTTTTCACACCTTTTCAAACTCCTCATATTTTTCACACCTTTACATGATATTCATATTTTTCACACCGTTTCATCCTCCTCATATTTTTCATACAGATTCATGTTCCTCATATTTTTCACACCTTTACATGTTCCTCATATTTTTGACACCTTTTCATGCTCTTCATGTTTTACACACCTTTTCATTCTCCTCATATTTTTGACACCTTTTCATGCTCCATATATTTTTCAGACCTTTTCATGCTCCTCGTATTGTTAAGACGTTTTCATACTCCTCATAATTTTCACACCTTTTCATGCTATTCATATTTTTCACACCTTTTTATGCTCCTCGTATTTTTCACACATTTTCATACCCTTCGTGTTTTTCACATCTTTCATGCTCTTGATATTTTTCACACCTTTTCATGCTCTTCCTATTTTTCAGACCTTTTCATGCTCTTGATATTTTTCACACCTTTGCATGCCCTTCGTGTTTTTCACACATTTCATGCTCTTCATATTTTTCACACCTTTTCATGCTCTTCATATTTTTCACACCAATTCATGCTCCTCGTATTTTTTATATGAATTCATGCTCCTCTTATTTTCAACCTTTACATGCTACTCATATTTTTGACACTGTTTCATGCTCTTCATATTTTTGACACCTTTTCATGCTCCCCATATTTTTGACACTTTTTCATGCTCTACATATTTTTCAGACCTTTTGATACTCGTCGTATTTTTCAGACATCTTCATGCTCCTCGTATTTTTCATACCTTTTCTTGCTCTTCGTATTTTTCACAACTTTACATGCTCTTCGTATTTGTCACACCTTATCAAGCTCTTCGTATTTTTCACACCTTTTCATGCTCGTCGTGTTTTTCACACCTTTTCAGGCTCTTCGTATTTTTCACACCTTTTCATGCTCTTCATATTTTTGACACGTTTTCATGCTTTTCATATTTTTCAGACCTTTTCATGCTCTTGATATTTTTCACAGCTTTCCATGCTCTTCGTGTTGTTCACTCCTTTTCATCATCTCGTGTTTTTCAGAGTGTTTCATGCTCCTCATATTTTTCACACCTTTTCATGATCTTCATATTTTTCACACCGTTTCATCCTCCTCAAAATTTTCATATAGTTTCATGCTCCTCATATTTTTCACACCTTTACATGCTTCTCATATTTTCGACACCTTTTAATGCTCCTCATATTTTTGACACCTTATCATGCTCTTCATATTTTTCAGACCTTTTCATGCTTTTGATAATTTTCACACCTTTTCCTGCTCTTCATATATTTCACACCTTTTCCTGCTCTTCGTATTTTTCACACCTTTTCATGCTCCTTATATTTTTGACACCTTTTCATGCTCTTCATATTTTTCAGACCTTTTCATGCTCCTCATATTTTTCAGACCTTTTCAGGCTCCTCGTATTTTTCAGAGCTTTTCTTGCTCCTCGTATTTTTCAGACCTTTTCATGCTCTTCGTATTTGTCACACCTTTTCATGATCTTCTTATTTTCCACACTTTTACATGCTCTGCATGTTTTTCACACCTTTTCATGCTCTTCTTATTTTTCACATTTTTTCATGCCCTTCATATTTTTCACACCTTTTCATGCTCTTCATATTTTTCAGCCCTTCACATGCTTTTTATATTTTTCACAGCTTTTCATGCTCTTCGTGTTTTTCACACCTTTTCTTCCTCTCGTATTTTTCAGACATTTTAATGCTCCTCGTATTTTTCACATCTTTTCATGCTCTTTAAATTTTTCATACCTTTTCATGCTGTTCATATTCCTCAGACCTTTTCATGCTCTTGATATTTTTCACAGCTTTTCCTGCTCTTCGTATTTTTCACAGCTTTTCATGCTCCTTATATTTTTGACACCTTTTCATGCTCTTCATATTTTTCAGACCTTTTCATGCTCCTCGTATATTTCACACCTTTTCATGCTCCTCGTATTTTTCAGAGCTTTTCATGCTCCTCATATTTTTCAGACCTTTAAATGCTCCTCTTAATTTTCATATCTTTTCATGCTCCTCATTTTTTCACACCATTTCATGCTCCTCTTATTTTTCACACCATTTCATGCTCCTTATATTTTTCATACCCTTTCATGCTCTTCATATTTTTCACACATTTTCATGCTCTTCGTATTTTACACACCTTTTCATGCTCCTCATATATTTCACACCTTTTCATGCTCCTCGTATTTTTAAGACGTTTTCATACTCCTCATAATTTTCACACCTTTTCATGATCTTCATATTTTTCACACCGTTTCATGCTCCTCATATTTTTCATACAGACTCATGCTCCTCATACTTTTCACACCTTTACAAGCTCCTCATATTTTTGACACCTTTTTATGCTCTTCATATTTTTCACACCTTTTCATTCTCCTCATATTTTTGACACCTGTTCATGCTCTATATATTTTTCAGACGTTTTCATGCACCTCGTATTTTTAAGACGTTTTCATGCTCCTCGTATTTTTCCAACCTTTTCATGCTCCTCATACTTTTCACACTTTTTCATACTATTCATATTTTTCACACCTTTTCATGCTCCTCGTATTTTTCACAACTTTTCATGCTCCTCATATATTTCACACCTTTTCATGCTCCTCGTATTTTTCAGACCTTTTCATGGTCTTCGTATTTTTCACACCTTCTCATGCTCTTCGTATTTTTCACAATTTTTCATGCTCCTCATTTTTTTCAGACCATTTCATGCTCCTCATATTTTTCAGACAGTTTCATGCTCCTCATATTTTTCAGACCGTTTCATGCTCCTCGTATTTTTCAGATCTTTTCATGCTCCTCGTATTTTCCACAGCTTTTCATGCTGTTCATATTATTCACACCTTTTCATGCTTTTCATATTTTTCAGACCTTTTTCATGCTATTGATATTTTTCCAAACTTTTCATGCTCTTTGTGTTTTTCACAGTGTTTCATGATCTTCCTATTTTTCACACGTTTAATGCTGCTCATATTTTTCACACCTTATCATGCTCTTCATATTTTTCACACCATTTCATGCTCCTAATATTTTTAACACCTTTTCATGCTCCTCATATTTTTCAGACCTTTTCATGGTCCTCCTATATTTCAGAACTTTTCATGCTCCTCATTTTTTTCAGACCGTTTCATGCTCCTCATATTTTTCACACCTTTTCATGCTCCTCATATTTTTCACACCTTTTCATGCTCTTCATATTGTTCACACCATTTCATACTCCTCATATTTTTCATCCAGATTCATGCTCCTCATATTTTTCATACCTTTACTTGCTCCTCATATTTTTGACACAATTTCATGCTCCTCATATTTTTCAGACCGTTTCATGCCCTTCATAATTTCACACCATTTCATCCTCCTCATATTTTTGACACCTATTCATGCTCCTCATATTTTTCTGACCTTTTCATGCTCCTCGTATTTTTCAGTCCGTTTCATGCTCCTCTAATTTTGCACACATTTTCATGCTCCTCATATTTTTCAGACCTTTTCATGCTCCTCGTATTTTTCACACCTTTTCGTTCTCCTCCTATTTTTCACACCTTTTCGTGCTCTTCATACTTTTCAGACATTTTCTTGTTCTTCATATTTTTCACACCTTTTCAGGCTCTTCATATTTTTCAGACCTTTTCATGCTCCTCGTATTTTTCACACCTTTTCATGCCCTTCATGTTTTTCAGACCTTTTCTTGTTCCCCATATATTTCAGACCATTTCATGCTCCTTGTATTTTTCACACCTTTTCATGCTCCTCGTATTTTTCACACCTCTTCATGCTCCTCGTATTTTTCACACCTTTTCATGCTCTTCATATTTTTCACACCTTTTCAGGCTCTTCATATTTTTCACACCTTTTCTAGCTTCTCATATGTTTCAGACCTTTTCATGCTCCTCATATTTTTCAGATCATTTCATTCTTCTCGTGTTTTTTACACCGTTTCATGCTCCGCGTATTTTTCAACTTTTTTATGCTCCTCTTATTTCTCAGACCTTTTCATGCTCCTCGAATTTTGCACACGTTTTCATGCTCCTCGTATTTTTCAGACCTTTACGTGCTCTTCATATATTTCAGATATTTTCATGCTCCTCCTATTTCTCAGACCTTTTCATGTGCCTCGTATTATTCACACCTTTTCATGCTCCTCGTATTTTTCAGACCTTTACGTGCTCTTCATATATTTCAGATATTTTCATGCTCCTCGTATTTTTCAGACCTTTACATGCTCTTCATATTTTTCACACCTTTTCATGCTCCTCATATTTTTCACACCTTTTCATGCTCTTCATATTTTTCACACCGTTTCATGCTCCTCATATTTTTTATACAAATTCATGCTCCTCTTATTTTTCAACCTTTACATGCTAGTCATATTTTTGACACCTTTTCATGCTCTTCATATTTTTCACACCGTTTCATGCTCTTCATATTTTTTATACAAATTCATGCTCCTCTTATTTTTCAACCTTTACGTGCTACTCGTATTTTTCACACCTTTTCGTGCTCCTTGTATTTTTCACACCTCTTCGTGGTCCTCATATTTTTCAGATCTTTTCGTGCTCTTCATATTTTTCACACCTTTTCGTGCTCTTCATATTTTTCAGACCTTTTCAAGCTCTTCATATTTTTCACACTTTTCAGGCTCTTCATGTTTTTCAGACCTTTTCATGCTCCTCTTATTTTTCACACCTTTTCATGCTCCTCATATTTTTCAGACCTTTTCAAGCTCTTCATATTTTTCACACTTTTCGGGCTCTTCATATTTTTCAGACCGATTCATGCTCCTCTAATTTTTCACACCTTTTCATGCTCCTCATATTTTTCAGACCTTTTCATGCTTTTTATATTTTTCACAGCTTTTCATGCTCTTCGTGTTTTTCACACCCTTTCATGCTCTCGTATTTTTCAGACATTTTAATGCTCCTCGTACTTTTCACACCTTTTCATGCTCCTAGTATTTATCACACCTTTTCATGTTCGTAGTATTTTTCCCACCTTTTCATGCTCCTTGTATTTTTCACAACTTTTCATGCTCTTAGTATTTTTCACGTCTTTTCATCCTTGTTGAATATTTCATACCTTTTCATGCTCTTCATATTCCTCAGACCTTTTCATGCTCTTGATATTTTTCACACCTTTTCATGCCATTCGTGTTTTTCACATCTTTCATGCTCTTGATATTTTTCACACCTTTTCATGCTCTTCATATTTTTTAGACCTTTTCATGATCTTGATATTTTTCACACCTTTGCATGCCCTTCGTGTTTTTCACACATTTCATGCTCTTCATATTTTTTACACCTTTTCATGCTCCTCACATTTTTCACACCTTTTCATGCTCTTCATATTTTTCACACCTTTTCATGCTCCTCATATTTTTTATACAAATTCATGCTACTCTTAGTTTTCAACCTTTACATGCTACTCATATTTTTGACACCATATCATGCTCTTCATATTTTTGACACCTTTTCATGCTCCCCATATTTTTGACACTTTTTCATGCTCTACATATTTTTCAGACCTTTTCATGCTCGTCGTATTTTTCAGACGTCTTCATGCTCCTCGTATTTTTCAGACGTTTTCATGCTCCTCGTATTTTTCACAACTTTACATGCTCTTCGTATTTGTCACACCTTTTCAAGCTCTTTGTATTTTTCACACCTCTTCATGCTCTTCGTGTTTTTCACACCTCTTCAGGCTCTTCATATTTTTCACACCTTTTCATGCTCTTCATATTTTTGACACGTTTTCATGCTTTTCATATTTTTCAGACCTTTTCATGCTCTTGATATTTTTCACAGCTTTCCATGCTCTTCGTGGTGTTCACTCCATTTCATTATCTCGTGTTTTTCAGAGTGTTTCATGCTCCTCGTATTTTTCACACCTTTTCATGCTCTTCATATTTTTCACACCGTTTCATCCTCCTCTAATTTTTCATACAGTTTCATGCTCCTCATATTTTTCACACCTTTACATGCTTCTCATATTTTTGACACCTTTTAATGCTCCTCATATTTTTGACACCTTATCATGCTCTTCATATTTTTCACACCATTACATCCTCCTCTAATTTTTCATACAGTTTCATGCTCCTCATATTTTTCACACCTTTACATGCTTCTCATATTTTCGACACCTATTAATGCTCCTCATATTTTTGACACCTTATCATGCTCTTCATATTTTTCAGACCTTTTTATGCTTTTGATAATTTTCACACCTTTTCCTGCTCTTCATATACTTCACACCTTTTCATGCTCCTCGTATTTTTAAGACGTTTTCATACTCCTCATAATTTTCACACCTTTTCATGCTCTTCATATTTTTCACACCTTTACATGCTCCTCATATTTTTGACACCTTTTCATGCTCCTCATATTTTTCACACCTTTTCATTCTTCTCATATTTTTGACACCTGTTCATGCTCTACATATTTTTCAGACCT
Organism: Cervus canadensis; assembly: GCF_019320065.1. NCBI lineage: Eukaryota > Metazoa > Chordata > Mammalia > Artiodactyla > Cervidae > Cervus > Cervus canadensis. The sequence goes on along the minus strand of NC_057399.1, from coordinate 64,377,626 downwards.
TTTCATGTGCCTGGTATTTTTAAGACGTTTACATGCTCCTCGTATTTTTCAGACCTTTTCATGCTCTTCGTATTTGTCTCACCTTTTCATGCTCTTCTTATTTTTCACACTTTTACATGCTCTGCATGTTTTTCACACCTTTTCATGCTCTTCTTATTTTTCACATTTTTTCATGCTCTTCATATTTTTCACACATTTTCATGCTCTTCATATTTTTCAGACCTTTTCATGCTTTTTATATTTTTCACAGCTTTTCATGCTCTTCGTGTTTTTCACACCTTTTCATGCTCCTGGTATTTTTCACAACTTTTCATGCTCTTCGTATTTTTCACATCTTTTCATGCTCTTTGAATTTTTCATAGCTTTTCATGCTCTTCATATTGCTCAGACCTTTTCATGCTCTTGATATTTTTCACACCTTTTCATGCCCTTCGTGTTTTTCACATCTTTCATGCTCTTGATATTTTTCACACCTTTTCATGCTCTTCATGTTTTTCAGACCTTTTCATGCTCTTGATATTTTTCACACCTTTGCATGTCCTTCGTGTTTTTCACACACTTCATGCTCTTCATATTTTTTACACCTTTTCATGCTCCTCATATTTTTCACACCCTTTCATGCTCTTCATTTTTTTCACACCGTTTTATGCTCCTCATATTTTTTATACAAATTCACGCTCCTCTTATTTTTCAACCTTAAATGCTACTCATATTTTTCACACCGTTTCATGGTCTTCATATTTTTGACACCTTTTCATGCTCCCCATATATTTGACACTTTTTCATGCTCCTCGTATTTTTCAGACCTTTTCATGCTCTTCGTATTTGTCACACCTTTTCATGCTCTTCTTATTTTTCACATTTTTCATGCTCTTCATATATTTCACACCATTTCATGCTCTTCATATTTTTCAGACCTTTTCATGCTTTTTATATTTTTTACAGATTTCATGGCCTTCGTGTTTTTCACACCTTTTCATGCTCTCGTATTTTTCACACCTTTTCATGCTCCTGGTATTTTTCACAACATTTCATGCTCTTCGTATTTGTCACACCTTCAAGCTCTTCGTATTTTTCACACCTTTTCATGCTCTTCATATTTTTGACACCTTCTCATGCTCTTCATATTTTTCAGACTTTTCATGCTCTTGATATTTTTCACACCTTTGCATGCCCTTCGTGTTTTCACACTTTTCATGCTCTTCATATTTTTTACACCTTTTCATGCTCCTCATATTTTTCACACCTTTTCATGCTCTTCATATTTTTCACAATTTTACATGCTCTTTGTATTTGTCACACCTTATCAAGCTCTTCGTATTTTTCACACCTTTTCATGCTCTTCGTGTTTTTCACAACTTTTCAGGCTCTTCGTATTTTTCAGACCTTTTCATGCTCTTCATATTTTTGACACGTTTTCATGCTTTTCATATTTTTCAGACCTTTTCATGCTCTTGATATTTTTCACAGCTTTTCATGCTCTTCCTGTTGTTCACTCCATTTCATGATCTCGTGTTTATCAGAGTGTTTCATGCTCCTCATATTTTTCACACCTTTTCATGATCTTCATATTTTTCACACCGTGTCATCCTCCACTAATTTTTCATACAGTTTCATGCTCCTCATATTTTTCACACCTTTACATGCTTCTCATATTTTCGACACCTTTTAATGCTCCTCATATTTTTGACACCTTATCATGCTCTTCATATTTTTCAGACCTTTTCATGGTTTTGATAATTTTCACACCATTTCATGCTCCTCGTATTTTTCACACCTTTTCATGCTCCTTGAATTTTTCACACCTTTTCATGCTCCTCATATTTTTGACATCTTTTCATGCTCTTCACATTCTCCACACCGTTTCATGCTCCTCATATTTTTGACACCTTTTCATGCTCTTCATATTTTCCACACCTTTTCATTCTCCTCATATTTTTGACACCTGTTCATGCTCTACATATTTTTCAGACCTTTTCATGTGCCTTGTATTTTTAAGACGTTTTCATGCTCGTCGTATTTTTCAGACCTTTTCATGCTCTTCGTATTTGTCACACCTTTTCATGCTCTTCTTATTTTCCACACTTTCACATGCTCTGCATGTTTTTCACACCTTTTCATGCTCTTCTTATTTTTCACATTTTTTCATGCTCTTCATATTTTTCACACCTTTTCATGCTCTTCATATTTTTCAGACCTTTTCATGCTTTTTATATTTTTCACAGCTTTTCATGCTCTTCGTGTTTTTCACACCTTTTCATGCTCTCGTATTTTTCAGACAGTTTAATACTCCTCGTACTTTTCACATCTTTTCATGCTCCTAGTATTTTTCACACCTTTTCATTCTCCTCATATTTTTGACACCTGTTCATGCTCTACGTATTTTTCAGACCTTTTCATGTGCCTCGTATTTTTAAGACGTATTCATGCTCCTCGTATTTCTCAGACCTTTTCATGCTCTTCGTATATGTCACACCTTTTCATGCTCTCGTATTTTTCAGACATTTTAATGCTCCTCGTACTTTTCACATCTTTTCATGCTCCTAGTATTTTTCACACCTTTTCATGCTCCTGGTATTTTTCACAACTTTTCATGCTCTTCATATTTTTCACATTTTTTCATGCTCTTTGAATTTTTCATACCTTTTCATGCTCTTCATATTCCTCAGACATTTTCATGTTCTTGATATTTTTCACACCTTTTCATGCCCTTCGTGTTTTTCACATCTTTCATGCTCTTGATATTTTTCACACCTTTTCATGCTCTTCATATTTTTCAGACCTTTTCATGCTCTTGATATTTTTCACACCTTTGCATGCCCTTCGTGTTTTTCACACATTTCATGCTCTTCATATTTTTTACACCTTTTCATGCTCCTCATATTTTTCACACCCTTTCAGGCTCTTCATTTTTTTCACACCGTTTTATGCTCCTCATATTTTTTATACAAATTCATGCTACTCTTAGTTTTCAACCTTAAATGCTACTCATATTTTTGACACCGTTTCATGCTCTTCATATTTTTGACACCTTTTCATGCTCCCCATATATTTGACACTTTTTCATGCTCCTCGTATTTTTCAGACCTTTTCATGCTCTTCATATATTTCACACCTTTTCATGCTCTTCTTATTTTTCAGACCTTTTCATGCTTTTTATATTTTTTACAGCTTTTCATGCTCTCGTATTTTTCAGACATTTTAATGCTCCTCATACTTTTCACACCTTTTCATGCTCCAAGTGTTTTTCACAGCTTTTCATGCTCCTGGTATTTTTCACAACATTTCATGCTCTTCGTATTTGTCACATCTTTTCAAGCTCTTCGTATTTTTCACACCTTTTCATGCTCTTCATATTTTGACACCTTCTCATGCTCTTCATATTTTTCAGAGCTTTTCATGTTCTTGATATTTTTCACACCTTTGCATGCCCTTCGTGTTTTTCACACATTTCATGCTCTTCATATTTTTTACACCTTTTCATGCTCCTCATATTTTTCACACCTTTTCATGTTCTTCATATTTTTCACAATTTTACATGCTCTTCGTATTTGTCACACCTTTTCAAGCTCTTTTTATTTTTCACACCTTTTCATGCTCTTCGTGTTTTTCACAACTTTTCAGGCTCTTCGTATTTTTCAGACCTTTTCATGCTCTTCATATTTTTGACACGTTTTCATGCTTTTCATATTTTTCAGACCTTTTCATGCTCTTGATATTTTTCACAGCTTTCCATGCTCTTCGTGTTGTTCACTCCATTTCATGATCTCGTGTTTTTCAAGTGTTTCATGCTCCTCATATTTTTCACACCTTTTCATGCTCTTCATATTTTTCACACCGTTTCATCCTCCTCTAATTTTTTATACAGTTTCATGCTCCTCATTATTTTTCACCACCTTCTACATGCTTCTCATATTTCGAACACCTTTTAATGCTCCTCACTCCATTTTTGACACCTTATCATGCCTTCATATTTTTCAGCACCTTTTCGATGCCTCTCGTAATATTCCCGACCGTTTCATTCTCGTCATTTTTTTCACACCTTTTCATGCTCTTCACTTTTTTCACACCATTTCATGCTCCACATATTTTTGACAGTTTTTCATGCTCTTCATATTTTTCAGACCGTTTCATGCTCTTGATATTTTTCACACCTTTTCATGGTCTTCATATTTTTCAGACCTTTTCATGCTCTTGATATTTTTCACACCTTTGCATGCCCTCGTATTTTTCACAACTTTTCATGCTCCTCGAGTTTTTCACAACTTTTCATGCTCTTCGTATTGGTCACACCTTTTCATGCTCTTCTTATTTTCCACACTTTTACATGCTCTGCATGTTTTTCACACCTTTTCATACTCTTTATATTTTTCAGACCTTTTCATGTTTTTTATATTTTTTACAGCTTTTCATGCTATGAAGAGCATGAAAAGGTGTGAAAATTATGAGGAGTATGAAAACGTCTTAAAAATACGAGGAGCATGAAAAGGTGTGAAGTATATGAGGAGCATGAAAAGATGTGTAAAATACGAGGAGCATGAAAATTTGTGAAAAATATAAAGAGCATGAAAGGGTATGAAAAATATGAGAAGCATGAAACGGTGTGAAAAATAAGAGGAGCATGAAATGGTGTGAAAAAATGAGGAGCATGAAAAGATCTGAAAATTAAGAGGAGCATTTAAAGGTTTCAAAAATACGAGGAGCAAGAAAAGCTCTGAAAAATACGAGGAGCATGAAAAGGTGTGAAATATACGAGGAGCATGAAAAGGTCTGAAAAATATGAAGAGCATGAAAAGGTGTCAAAAATATAAGGAGCATAAAAAGGTGTGAAAAATACGAAGAGGAGGAAAAGGTGTGAAATATATGAAGATCAGGAAAAGGTGTGAAAATTATCAAAAGCATGAAAAGGTATGAAAAATATGAAGAGCATGATAAGGTGTCAAAAATATGAGGAGCATTAAAAGGTGTCGAAAATATGAGAAGCATGTAAAGGTGTGAAAATTATGAGGAGCATGAAACTGTATGAAAAATTAGAGGAGGATGAAACGGTGTGAAAAATATGAAGATCATAAAAAGGTGTGAAAAATATGAAGAGCATGAAACACTCTGAAAAACACGAGATCATGAAATGGAGTGAACAACACGAAGAGCATGGAAAGCTGTGAAAAATATCAAGAGCATGAAAAGGTCTGAAAAATATGAAAAGCATGAAAACGTGTCAAAAATATGAAGAGCATGAAAAGGTGTGAAAAATACGAAGAGCCTGAAAAGGTGTGAAAAACACGAAGAGCATGAAAAGGTGTGAAAAATACAAAGAGCTTGAAAAGGTGTGACAAATACGAAGGGCATGTAAAGTTGTGAAAAATACGAGGAGCATGAAAACGTCTGAAAAATACGAGGAGCATGAAGACGTCTGAAAAATACGACGAGAATGAAAAGGTCTGAAAAATATGTAGAGCGTGAAAAAGTGTCAAAAATATGGGGAGCATGAAAAGGTGTCAAAAATATGAAGAGCATGAAACGGTGTCAAAAATATGAGTAGCATGTAAAGGTTGAAAAATAAGAGGAGCATGAATTTGTATAAAAAATATGAGGAGCATGAAAAGGTGTAAAAAATATCAAGAGCATGAAAGATGTGAAAAACACGAAGGGCATGAAAAGGTGTGAAAAATACGAGGAGCATGAAAAGGTGTGAAAAATATGAATAGCATGAAAAGGTGTGAAAATTATGAGGAGTATGAAAACGTCTTAACAATATGAGGAGCATGAAAATGTCTGAAAAATATGTGGAGCTTGAAAAGGTGTCAAAAATATGAGGAGAATGAAATGGTGTGTAAAATATGAAGAGCATGAAAAGGTGTCAAAAATATGAGGAACATGTAAAGGTGTGAAAAATATGAGGAGCATGAATCTGTATGAAAAATATGAGGAGTATGAAATGGTGTGAAGAATATGAATATCATGAAAAGGTGAGAAAAATATGAGGAGTTTGAAAAGGTCTGAAAAATACGAAAGCATGAAAAGGTGTGAAAAACAAGAAGAGCATGAAAAGGTCTGAAAAATACGAAGAGCTTGAAAAGGTGTGACAAATACAAACAGCATGAAAAGTTGTGAAAAATACGAGGAGCATGAAAAGGTGTGAAAAATATGAGGAGCATGAAAAGTTGTGAAAAATATGAAGACCATGAAAAAGTGTGAAAAATTACAAGAGCATGAAATGGTCTGAAAAATATGAGGGACATGAAAAACTGTCAAATATATGTGGAGCATGAAATGGTGTGAAAAAAGTGAAGAGCATGAAAAGGTGTGAAAAACACGAAGAGCATGAAAAGGTGTGAAAAATATCAAGAGCATGAAACGGCCTGAAAAATTCGAAGAGCAGGAAAAGGTGTGAAAAACACGAAGAGCACGAAAAGGTCTGCAAAATACGAGAAGCATGAAAAGGTCTGAAATATACGAGGAGAATGAAAAGGTGTGAAAAATATGAGGAGCATGAAAAGGTGTGAAAAATACGAGGAGCATGAAAAGGTGTGAAAAATACGAGGAGCATGAAATGGTCTGAAAAAACGAGGTGCATGGAAAGGTGTGAAAAATACGAGGAACATGAAAAGGTGTGAAAAATACGAGGAGCATGAAAAGGTGTGAAAATTCCGAGCAGCATGAAAAGGTCTGAAAAATACGAGGAGCAAAAAAGGGTGAAAAATACGAAGAGCATGAAACGTGTGATAAATAAATGGAGCATGAAAACGTCTGAAAAATACGAGGAGCATGAAAAGGTCTGAAAAATACGAGGAGCATGACAAGGTCTGAAAAATATGAGAAGCATGAAAAGGTCTGAAAAGTACGAGGAGCATTAAAAGGTCTGAAAAATACGAGCAGAATGAAAAGGACTGCAATATATGAAGAGCATGAAAAGGTGTCAAAAATATGTGGAGCATGTAGAGGTGTGAAAAATATGAGGAGAATGAAACTGTATGAAAAATCTGAGGAGCATGAAACGGTGTGAAATATACGAGGTGCATGAAAAGGTGTGTAAAATACGAGGAGCATGAAAATGTGTGAAAAATATGAAGAGCATGAAAGGGTATGAAAAATATGAGGAGCATGAAACGGTGTGAAAAATAAGAGGAGCATGAAATGGTGTGAAAAAAGGAGGAGCATGAAAAGATCTGAAAATTAAGAGGAGCATTTAAAGGTCTGAAAAATACAAGGAGCATGAAAAGCTCTGAAAAATACAAGCATGAAAAGGTGTGAAATATACGAGGAGCATGAAATGGTCTGAAAAATATGAAGAGCATGAAAAGGTGTCAAAAATATAAGGAGCATGAAAAGTTGTGAAAAATACGAAGAGCAAGAAAAGGTATGAAAAATACGAGGAGCATGAAGATGTCTGAAAAATACGACGAGTATCAAAAGGTCTGAAAAATATGTAGAGCATGAAAAAGTGTCAAAAATATGGGGAGCATGAAAAGGTGTCAAAAATATGAAGAGGATGAAAAAGTGTCAAAAATATGAGTAGCATGTAAAGGTTGAAAATAAGAGGAGCATGAATTCATATAAAAAATACGAGGAGCATGAATTGGTGTGAAAAATATGAAGAGCATGAAAAGGTGTAAAAAATATGAAGAACATGAAATGTGAGAAAAACACGAAGGGCATGCAAAGGTGTGAAAAATATCAAGAGCATGAAAAAGTCTGAAAAATATGAAGAGCATGAAACGGTGTGAAAAATATGAGGAGCATGAAAAGGTGTAAAAAATATGAAGAGCATGAATTGTGTGAAAAACACGAAGGGCATGCAAAGGTGTCAATAATATCAAGAGCATGAGAAGGTCTGAAAAATATGAATAGCATGAAAAGATGTGAAAATTATGAGGAGTATGAAAACGTCTTAACAATACGAGGAGCATGAAAAGGTCTGAAAAATATGTGGAGCTTGAAAAGGTGTCAAAAATATGAGGAGAATGAAAAGGTGTGTAAAATATGAAGAGCATGAAAAGGTGTCAAAAATATGAGGAACATGTAAAGGTGTGAAAAATATGAGGAACATGAATCTGTATGAAAAATATGAGGAGGATGAAACGGTGTGAAAAATATGAATATCATGTAAAGGTGTGAAAAATATGAGGAGTTTGAAAAGGTGTGAAAAATACGAGAGCATCAAAAGGTGTGAAAAACACGAAGAACATGAAAATGTGTGAAAAATAAGAACAGCCTGAAAAGGTGTGAAAAACAAGAAGAGCATGAAAAGGTCCGAAAAATACGAAGAGCTTGAAAAGGTGTGACAAATACAAACAGTATGAAAAGATGTGAAAAATACGAGGAGCATGAAAAGGTGTGAAAAATATGAGGAGCATGAAAAGGTCTGAAAAATACGAGGAGCATGAAAGGGTCTGAAAAATACAAGGAGCATGAAAAGGTTTGAAAAATACGAGGAGCACGAAAAGATCTGAAAAATACGAGGAGCATGAAAGGGTCTGAAAAATACGAGGAGCATGAAATGGTCTGAAATACACGAGGGGCAGGAAAAGATCTGAAATATACGAGGAGCATGAAAGGGTCTGAAAAATACGAGGAGCATGAAATGGTCTGAAATACACGAGGGGCAGGAAAAGGTGTGAAAAATATGAAGAGCATGAAAAGGTGTCAAAAATATGAGGAGCATGAAAAGGTGTGAAAAATATGAAGAGCGTGAAAAGGTGTCAAAAATATGAGGAGCATGAAAAGGTGTGAAAAATATGAAGGGCATGTAAAAGGTGTCAAAAATATGAGGAGCATTTAAAGGTGTGAAAAATAGGAAGAGCATGAATCTATATGAAAAATATGAGGAGCATGAAATGGTGTGAAAAATAGGAAGAGCATGAAAAGGTCTGAAAAATACGGGGAGGATGAAGACGTCTGAAAAATACGATGAGCATGAAAAGGTCTGAAAAATATGTAGAGCATGAAAAAGTGTCAAAAATATGGGGAGCATGAAAAGGTGTCAAAAATATGAAGAGCATGAAACGGTGTCAAAAATATGAGTAGCGTATAAAGGTTGAAAAATAAGAGGAGCATGAATTTCTATAAAAAATATGAGGAGCGTGAAACGGTGTGAAAAATATGAAGAGCATGAAAAGGTGTGAAAAATATGAGGAGCATGAAAAGGTGTAAAAAATATGAAGAGCATGAAATGTGTGAAAAACACGAAAGGCATGCAAAGGTGTGAAAAATATCAAGAGCATGAAAAGGTCTGAAAAATATGAAGAGTATGAAAAGGTGTCAAAAATATGAGGAGCATGAAAAGGTCGGAAAAACATTTTCATGCTCCACATATTTTTGACAGTTTTTCATGTCCCTCATATTTTTCAGACAGTTTCCTGCTCCTCATATTTTTCAGACCGTTTCATGCTCTTGATATTTTTCACACCTTTTCATGGTCTTCATAATTTTCACACCTTTTCATGCTCCTCATATTTTTCACACCTTTTCATGCTCCTCATATTTTTGACACCTTTTAATGTTCTTCATGTTTTTCAGACCTTTTCATGCTCCTCATATTTTTCACACCTTTTCATACTCTTCATATTTTTCAGACCTTTTCATGCTCTTGATATTTTTCACACCTTTGCATGCCTTTCGTGTTTTTCACACATTTCATGCTCTTCATATTTTTTACACCTTTTCATGCTCCTCATATTTTTCACACCTTTTCATGCTCTTCATATTTTTCACACCGTTTCATGCTCCTCATATTTTTTATAGAAATTCATGCTCCTCTTATTTTTCAACCTTTATACGCTACTCATATTTTTGACACCGTTTCATGCTCTTCATATTTTTGACACCTTTTCATGCTTCCCATATTTTTGACACTTTTTCATGCTCTACATATTTTTCAGACCTTTTCATGCTCATCGTATTTTTCAGACGTCTTCATGCTCCTCGTATTTTTCAGACCTTTTCATGCTCTTCCTATTTTTCACACCATTTCATGCTCCTCATATTTTTCATATAGATTCATGCTCTTCCTATTTTTCACACCTTTAAATGCTCCTCATATTTTTGACACCTTTTACATGCCCTTCATATTTTTCACACCTTTTCATGCTCCTCATATTTTTGACACCTTTTCACGCTCTTCATATTTTTCACACCTTTTCATGCTCCTCATATTTTTGACACCTTTTCATGCTCTTCATATTTTTCACACCTTTTCCTGCCCCTCGTGTATTTCAGACCATTTCATGCTCCTCCTATTTTTCAGACCTTTTCATGCTCCTCCTCTTTTTCAGACATTTTCATGCTCCTCCTGTTTCACAGTCCTTTTCATGCTCCTCGTATTTTTCACACCTTTTCATGCTCCTCATATTTTCCACACATTTTCATGCTCTGAATATTTTTCACACCTTTTCATGCTCTTCATTTTTTTGAAACCATTTAATGCTCCTCATATTTTTGACAGCTTTTCATGCTCCTCATATATTTCAGACCGTTTCATGCTCCTCATATTTTTCAGACCATTTCATTCTTTTCATATTTTTCACTCCGTTTCATGTTCCTCATATTTTTCATGCAGATTCATGCTCCTCTTATTTTTCACACCTTTACCTGCTACTCATATTTTGACACCTTTTCATGCTCTTCATATTTTTGACACCTTTTCATGCTCCTCGTATTTTTCAGACCTTCTCATCCTCCTCATATTTTTCAGACCTTTTAATGCTCTCGTATTTTTCAGACCTTTTCATGCTCCTCGTGTTTTTTAGACCATTTCATACTCTTTGTATTTTTCAGAACTTTTCATGCTCCTCGTATTTTTCAGACCTTTGCATACTCCTCATATTTATCACACCTTTTCTTGCTCTTCATATTTTTCACACCATTTCATGCTCCGCATATTTTGCATACAGATTCATGCTCCTCATATTTTTCACACTTTTACATGCTTCTCATATTTTTGACACCTTTTCATACTCTTCATATTTTTCAGACCTTTTCATGCTCCCCTTATTTTTGAGACCTTTTCATGCTCCTTGTATTTTCAGACATTTTCATGCTCTACATATTTTTCATACAGTTTCAAGCTCCTCGTATTTTTCAAACCTTTTCATGCTCCTCGTATTTTTGAGACCATTTCATGCTCGTATATTTCAGACATTTTCATGCTCTTCATATTTTTCACACCGTTTCATGCTCCTCATATTTTTCATACAGTTTTCATGCTCCTAGTATTTTCAAGACTTTCCTGCTCCTTCGTATTTTCAGACCTTTTCTGCTCGCTCGTATTTTGAGACTTTTCCTGCCTCGTTTTTTTCTGACCTTTTCATGCTCCTCGTATTTTTTTCAGACCTTTTCATGCTCCTCGTATTTTTGAGACCTTTTCATGCTCCTCGTATTTTTGAGACCTTTTCATGCTACTCGTATTTTTGAGACTTTTTCATGCTCTTCATATTTTTCACACCGTTTTATGCTCCTTATATTTTTCACACCTTTTCATGCTCTTCGTATTTTTCACAGTTTTCATGCTCCTCATATTTTTCGGACCGTTTCATGCTCCTCATATTTTTCACACATTTACATGCTCCACATATATTTGACACCTTTTCATGCTCTTCATATTTTTCATACCTTTTGATGCTCCTCATACTTTTGACAGCTTTTCATGCTCTTCTTATTTTTCAGACCTTTTCATGCTCCTCGTATTTTTCACAACTTTTCATGCTCTTTGTGTTTTTCACACCTTTTCAGGCTCTTCGTATTTTTCACACCTTTTCATGAATTCGTATTTTTCACACCTTTTCATGCTGTTCTTATTTTTCACACCTTTTCATGCTCCTCGTATTTTTCATACAGATTCATGCTCCTCTTATGTTTCACACCTTTACATGCTACTCATATTTTTGACACCTTTTCATGCTCTTCATATTTTTGACACCTTTACATGCTACTCATATTTTTGACACCTTTTCATGCTCTTCATATTTTTGACACCTTTACCTGCTACTAATATTTTTGACACTTTTTCATGCTCTCCATAATTTTCACACCTTTTCATGCTCCTCATATTTTTGACAACTTTTCATGCTCTTCCTATTTTTCAGACCTTTTCATGCTCCTCCTATTTTTGAGACCATTTCAAACTCCTCGTATTTTTCAGACATTTTCATGCTCCTCGTATTTTTCAGACCTTTTCATGCTCCTCGTATTTTTCAGAACATTTTATGCTCCTAATATTTTTCAAACCTTTTCATGCTCTTCATATTTTTCACACCTTTTCATGCTCATCGTATTTTTCAAACCTTTTCATGCTCTTCGTATTTTTCACACCTTTTGATGCTCCTCATATTTTTGACACCTTTTCAGACTCTTCATATTTTTCAGACCTTTTCATGCTCCTTGTATTGATCAGACCTTTTCATGCTCCTCGTATTTTTGACACCTTTTCATGCTCTTCCTATTTTTAAGACCTTTTCATGCTCCTCGTATTTCTGAGACCTTTTTAAACTCCTCGTATTTTTCAGACCTTTTCATGCTCCTCGTATTTTTCAGACGTTTTCATACTCCATTTATTTATCATATGTTTCATGCTCTTCGTATTTTTCACCCTTTTTTGCTCCTAGTATTTTTCACACCTTTTCATGCTCCTCGTTTTTTCAGACCATTTTATGCTCCTCGTATTTTTCACACCTTTTCATGCACCTCGTATTTTTCACACCTTTCATGCTCCTCATGTTTTTCACACCTTTTCATGCTCCTCGTATATTTCAGACCATTTCATGCTTCTCGTATTTTGCAGACCTTTTCATGCTCTTCGTATTTTTCAAACCTTTTCATGCTCTTCGTGTTTTTCACACCGTTTCTTGCTCTTCGAATTTTTCAGGCCGTTTCATGCTCTTGATATTTTTCACACCTTTTCATGCTCTTCCTGTTTTTCACACCTTTTCATGCTCATCGTATATTTCCCACCGATTCATGATCGTCATATTTTTCACACCTTTTCATGCTCTTCACTTTTTTCACACCATTTCATGCTCCACATATTTTTGACAGTTTTTCATGTCCCTCATATTTTTCAGACAGTTTCCTGCTCCTCATATTTTTCAGACCGTTTCATGCTCTTGATATTTTTCACACATTTTCATGGTCTTCATAATTTTCCCACCTTTTCATGCTCCTCATATTTTTCACACCTTTTCATGCTCCTCATATTTTTGACACCTTTTAATGTTCTTCATGTTTTTCAGACCTTTTCATGCTCCTCATATTTTTGACACCTTTTCATACTCTTCATATTTTTCAGACCTTTTCATGCTCTTGATATTTTTCACACCTTTGCATGCCTTTCGTGTTTTTCACACATTTCATGCTCTTCATATTTTTTACACCTTTTCATGCTCCTCATATTTTTCACACCTTTTCATGCTCTTCATATTTTTCACACCGTTTCACGCTCCTCATATTTTTCATAGAAATTCATGCTCCTCTTATTTTTCAACCTTTATACGCTACTCATATTTTTGACACCGTTTCATGCTCTTCATATTTTTGACACCTTTTCATGCTCCCCATATTTTTGACACTTTTTCATGCTCTACATATTTTTCAGACCTTTTCATGCTCATCGTATTTTTCAGACGTCTTCATCCTCCCCGTATTTTTCAGACCTTTTCATGCTCTTCCTATTTTTCACACCGTTTCATGCTCCTCATATTTTTCATATAGATTCATGCTCTTCCTATTTTTCACACCTTTAAATGCTCCTCATATTTTTGACACCTTTTACATGCCCTTCATATTTTTCACACCTTTTCATGCTCCTCATATTTTTGACACCTTTTCACGCTCTTCATATTTTTCACACTTTTTCATGCTCCTCATATTTTTGACACCTTTTCATGCTCTTCATATTTTTCACACCTTTTCCTGCCCCTCGTGTATTTCAGACCATTTCATGCTCCTCGTATTTTTCAGACCCTTTCATGCTCCTCGTATTTTTCAGATCTTTTCGTGCTCCTCGTATTTTTCAGACCTTTTCATGCTCCTTGTATTTTTCAGACCCTTTCTTGCCCCTCGTATTTTTCAGACCTTTTCATGCTCCTCATATTTTTCACACCTTTTCATGCTCCTCGTATTTTTCACATCTTTTCATACTGTTTGTATTTGTCACACCATTTCAAGCTCTTCGTATTTTTCGGACCTTTTCATGCTCTTCTTGTTTTTCACACCTTTTCAGGCTGTTCTTATTTTTCACACATTTTCATGTTCTTCGTGTTTTTCACACCTTTTGATGCTCTCGTATTTTTCACACCTTTTCAAACTCCTCATATTTTTCACACCTTTACATGATATTCATATTTTTCACACCGTTTCATCCTCCTCATATTTTTCATACAGATTCATGTTCCTCATATTTTTCACACCTTTACATGTTCCTCATATTTTTGACACCTTTTCATGCTCTTCTTGTTTTACACAGCTTTTCATTCTCCTCATATTTTTGACACCTTTTTAAGCTCCACATATTTTTCAGACCTTTTCATGCTCCTCGTATTGTTAAGACGTTTTCATACTCCTCATAATTTTCACACCTTTTCATGCTATTCATATTTTTCACACCTTTTTATGCTCCTCGTATTTTTCACACATTTTCATACCCTTCGTGTTTTTCACATCTTTCATGCTCTTGATATTTTTCACACCTTTTCATGCTCTTCCTATTTTTCAGACCTTTTCATGCTCTTGATATTTTTCACACCTTTGCATGCCCTTCGTGTTTTTCACACATTTCATGCTCTTCATATTTTTTACACCTTTTCATGCTCCTCATATTTTTCACACCTTTTCATGCTCTTCATATTTTTCACACCGTTTCATGCTCCTCATATTTTTTATACAAATTCATGCTCCTCTTATTTTTCAACCTTTACATGCTACTCATATTTTTGACACCTTTTCATCCTCTTCATATTTTTGACACCTTTTCATGCTCCCCATATTTTTGACACTTTTTCATGCTCTACATATTTTTCAGACCTTTTGATACTCGTCGTATTTTTCAGACATCTTCATGCTCCTCGTATTTTTCATACCTTTTCTTGCTCTTCGTATTTTTCACAACTTTACATGCTCTTCGTATTTGTCACACCTTATCAAGCTCTTCGTATTTTTCACACCTTTTCATGCTCGTCGTGTTTTTCACACCTTTTCAGGCTCTTCGTATTTTTCACACCTTTTCATGCTCTTCATATTTTTGACACGTTTTCATGCTTTTCATATTTTTCAGACCTTTTCATGCTCTTGATATTTTTCACAGCTTTCCATGCTCTTCGTGTTGTTCACTCCATTTCATGATCTCGTGTTTTTCAGAGTGTTTCATCCTCCTCAAATTTTTCATACAGTTTCATGCTCCTCATATTTTTCACACCTTTACATGCTTCTCATATTTTCGACACCTTTCAATGCTCCTCATATTTTTGACACCTTATCATGCTCTTCATATTTTTCAGACCTTTTCATGCTTTTGATAATTTTCACACCTTTTCCTGCTCTTCATATATTTCACACATTTTCCTGCTCTTCATATATTTCACACCTTTTCCTGCTCTTCGTATTTTTCACACCTTTTCATGCTCCTTATATTTTTGACACCTTTTCATGCTCTTCATATTTTTCAGACCTTTTCATGCTCCTCATATTTTTCAGACCTTTTCATGCTCCTCCTATTTTTCAGACGTTTCCATGCTCCTCGTATTTTTCAAAGCTTTTCATGCTCCTCCTATTTTCAGACCTTTTCATGCTCATCGTATTTTTCAGAGCTTTTCATGCTCCTCATATTTTACAGGCCTTTTCTTGCTCCTCCTATTTTTCAGACCTTTTCATGCTCCTCCTATTTTTCAGACATTTTCATGCTCCTCCTGTTTTTCAGGCCTTTTAATGTTCCTCGTAATTTTCACACCTTTTCATGCTCCTTGTATTTTTCACACCTTTTCATGCTCCTCATATTTTTCACTCCGTTTCATGCTCCTCGTAAGTTTCAAACAGTTTCATGCCCCAAATATTTTTGACACCTTTTCATGCTCTTCTTATTTTTCATACCTTTTCATGTTCCTCGTATTTTTCACACCTTTTCATGCTCCTCGTGTTTTTCAAACCTTTTCATACTCCTTGTATTTTTCATACTGTTTCAAGCTTCTCATATTTTTCACACCATTTCACGCTCTTCATATTTTTCACACCGTTTCATGCTCCTCATATTTTCCACACCGTTTCATGCTACTCATATATTTGACAGCTTTTCTTGCTCGTCATATTTTTGACACCTTTTCATGCTCTACATATTTTTCAGATCTTTATATGCTCCTCGTATTTTTTAGACCTTTTCCTGCCCCTCGTTTTTTTCAGACCTTTTCATGCTCCTCGTATTTTTCAGACCTTTTCATGCTCCTGGTATTTTTGAGACCTTTTCATGCTCCTCGTGTTTTTGAGACCTTTTCCTGCCCCTCGTTTTTTTCAGACCTTTTCATGCTCCTCGTATTTTTCAGACATTTTTATGTTCCTCGTATATTTGAGCCCTTTTCATGCTCCTCGTATTTTTGAGACAATTTCATGCTCTTCATATTTTTCACACCGTTTCATGCTCCTCATATTTTTCATACAGTTTCATGCTCCTCATATTTTTCACACCTTTTGATGCTCCTCATTTTTTACACCTTTTCATGCTCTTCGTATTTTTCACAGTTTTCATGCTCCTCATATTTTTCACACCTTTACATGCTCCACATGTTTTTGACACCTTTTCATGCTTTTCATTTTTTTCACACCTGTTGATGCTCCTCATACATTTGACAGCTTTTCATGCTCTTCTTATTTTTCAGAGCTTTTCATGCTCTTGATATTTTTCTCAGCTTTTCATGTTCTTCGTATATTTCACACCGTTTCATGCTCCTCCTATTTTTGGCAGCTTTTCATGCTCCTCATATTTTTCAGACCGTTTCATGGTGATCATATTTTTGAGGCCGTTTCATGTGCCTCATATTTTTCACACCTTTTAATGCTCCTCATATTTTTCACACCTTTTCATGCTCTTCATATTTTTCACACCTTTTCATGCTCCTCGTATTTTTCAGACATTTCCATGCTCCTCGTTTTTTTCACAACTTTTCATGCTCTTCGTGTTTTTCACACCTTTTCAGGCTCTTCGTATTTTTCACACCTTTTCATGAATCCGTATTTTTTACACCTTTTCATGCTCTTCTTATTTTTCAGACCTTTTCATTCTCTTGATATTTTTCTCAGCTTTTCATGCTCTTCGTATTTTTCACACCGTTTCACGCTCCTCATATTTTTGGCAGCTTTTCATGCTCCTCATATTTTTTAGACCGTTTCATGCTCCTCATATTTTGAGACCGTTTCATGCTCCTCATATTTTTCACACTTTTTAATGCTCCTCATATTTTTCACACCTTTTCATGCTCTTCATATTTTTCACACCTTTTCATGCTCCTCATATTTTTAATACAGATTCATGCTCCTCTTATTTTTCACACCTTTACATGCTACTCATATTTTGACACCTTTTCATGCTCTCATATTTTTCAACACCTTTTCCTGCCCCTCGTGATTCAACCATTTCATGCTCCCTCGTATTGTTTCAGCCTTTCATGCTCCTCGTATATTTCAGATCTTTTCCTGCCCCTCGTGTATTTCAGACCATTTCATGCTCCTCGTATTTTTCAGACCCTTTCATGCTCCTCGTATTTTTCAGATCTTTTCGTGCTCCTCGTATTTTTCAAACCTTTTCATGCTCCTTGTATTTTTCAGACCCTTTCATGCTCCTCGTATTTTTCAGACCTTTTCATGCTCCTCGTATTTTTCACACCTTTTCATGCTCCTCGTATTTTTCAGAACTTTTCATGCTGTTTGTATTTGTCACACCTTTTCAAGCTCTTCGTTTTTTTCGGACCTTTTCATGCTCTTCGTGTTTTTCACACCTTTTCAGGCTGTTCTTATTTTTCACACATTTTCATGCTCTTCGTGTTTTTCACACCTTTTCATGCTCTCGTATTTTTCAGACCTTTTCAAACTCCTCATATTTTTCACACCTTTTCATGATATTCATATTTTTCACACCGTTTCATCCTCCTCATATTTTTCATACAGATTCATGCTCCTCATATTTTTCACACCTTTACATGTTCCTCATATTTTTGACACCTTTTCATGCTCTTCTTGTTTTACACAGCTTTTCATTCTCCTCATATTTTTGACACCTTTTTAAGCTCCACATATTTTTCAGACCTTTTCATGCTCCTCGTATTGTTAAGACGTTTTCATACTCCTCATAATTTTCACACCTTTTCATGCTATTCATATTTTTCACACCTTTTTATGCTCCTCGTATTTTTCACACATTTTCATACCCTTCGTGTTTTTCACATCTTTCATGCTCTTGATATTTTTCACACCTTTTCATGCTCTTCCTATTTTTCAGACCTTTTCATGCTCTTGATATTTTTCACACCTTTGCATGCCCTTCGTGTTTTTCACACATTTCATGCTCTTCATATTTTTTACACCTTTTCATGCTCCTCATATTTTTCACACCCTTTCATGCTCTTCATATTTTTCACACCGTTTCATGCTCGTCATATTTTTTATACAAATTCATGCTCCTCTTATTTTTCAACCTTTACATGCTACTCATATTTTTGACACCTTTTCATCCTCTTCATATTTTTGACACCTTTTCATGCTCCCCATATTTTTGACACTTTTTCATGCTCTACATATTTTTCAGACCTTTTGATACTCGTCGTATTTTTCAGACATCTTCATGCTCCTCGTATTTTTCATACCTTTTCTTGCTCTTCGTATTTTTCACAACTTTACATGCTCTTCGTATTTGTCACACCTTATCAAGCTCTTCGTATTTTTCACACCTTTTCATGCTCGTCGTGTTTTTCACACCTTTTCAGGCTCTTCGTATTTTTCACACCTTTTCATGCTCTTCATATTTTTGACACGTTTTCATGCTTTTCATATTTTTCAGACCTTTTCATGCTCTTGATATTTTTCACAGCTTTCCATGCTCTTCGTGTTGTTCACTCCATTTCATGATCTCGTGTTTTTCAGAGTGTTTCATCCTCCTCAAATTTTTCATACAGTTTCATGCTCCTCATATTTTTCACACCTTTACATGCTTCTCATATTTTTGACACCTTTTGATGCTCCTCATATTTTTGACACCTTATCATGCTCTTCATATTTTTCAGACCTTTTCATGCTTTTGATAATTTTCACACCTTTTCCTGCTCTTCATATATTTCACACCTTTTCCTGCTCTTCGTATTTTTCACACCTTTTCATGCTCCTTATATTTTTGACACCTTTTCATGCTCTTCATATTTTTCAGACCTTTTCATGCTCCTCATATTTTTCAGACCTTTTCATGCTCCTCCTATTTTTCAGACGTTTCCATGCTCCTCGTATTTTTCAAAGCTTTTCATGCTCCTCCTATTTTCAGACCTTTTCATGCTCATCGTATTTTTCAGAGCTTTTCATGCTCCTCATATTTTACAGGCCTTTTCTTGCTCCTCCTATTTTTCAGACCTTTTCATGCTCCTCCTATTTTTCAGACATTTTCATGCTCCTCCTGTTTTTCAGGCCTTTTAATGTTCCTCGTAATTTTCACACCTTTTCATGCTCCTCGTATTTTTCACACCTTTTCATGCTCCTCATATTTTTCACTCCGTTTCATGCTCCTCGTAAGTTTCAAACAGTTTCATGCCCCAAATATTTTTGACACCTTTTCATGCTCTTCTTATTTTTCATACCTTTTCATGTTCCTCGTATTTTTCACACCTTTTCATGCTCCTCGTGTTTTTCAAACCTTTTCATACTCCTTGTATTTTTCATACTGTTTCAAGCTTCTCATATTTTTCACACCATTTCACGCTCTTCATATTTTTCACACCGTTTCATGCTCCTCATATTTTCCACACCGTTTCATGCTACTCATATATTTGACAGCTTTTCTTGCTCGTCATATTTTTGACACCTTTTCATGCTCTACATATTTTTCAGATCTTTATATGCTCCTCGTATTTTTTAGACCTTTTCCTGCCCCTCGTTTTTTTCAGACCTTTTCATGCTCCTCGTATTTTTCAGACCTTTTCATGCTCCTCGTATTTTTGAGACCTTTTCATGCTCCTCGTGTTTTTGAGACCTTTTCCTGCCCCTCGTTTTTTTCAGACCTTTTCATGCTCCTCGTATTTTTCAGACATTTTTATGTTCCTCGTATATTTGAGCCCTTTTCATGCTCCTCGTATTTTTGAGACTATTTCATGCTCTTCATATTTTTCACACCGTTTCATGCTCCTCATATTTTTCATACAGTTTCATGCTCCTCATATTTTTCACACCTTTTGATGCTCCTCATTTTTTACACCTTTTCATGCTCTTCGTATTTTTCACAGTTTTCATGCTCCTCATATTTTTCACACCTTTACATGCTCCACATGTTTTTGACACCTTTTCATGCTTTTCATTTTTTTCACACCTGTTGATGCTCCTCATACATTTGACAGCTTTTCATGCTCTTCTTATTTTTCAGAGCTTTTCATGCTCTTGATATTTTTCTCAGCTTTTCATGTTCTTCGTATATTTCACACCGTTTCATGCTCCTCCTATTTTTGGCAGCTTTTCATGCTCCTCATATTTTTCAGACCGTTTCATGGTGATCATATTTTTGAGGCCGTTTCATGTGCCTCATATTTTTCACACCTTTTAATGCTCCTCATATTTTTCACACCTTTTCATGCTCTTCATATTTTTCACACCTTTACATGCTCCTCGTATTTTTCAGACATTTCCATGCTCCTCGTTTTTTTCACAACTTTTCATGCTCTTCGTGTTTTTCACACCTTTTCAGGCTCTTCGTATTTTTCACACCTTTTCATGAATCCGTATTTTTTACACCTTTTCATGCTCTTCTTATTTTTCAGACCTTTTCATTCTCTTGATATTTTTCTCAGCTTTTCATGCTCTTCGTATTTTTCACACCGTTTCACGCTCCTCATATTTTTGGCAGCTTTTCATGCTCCTAATATTTTTCAGACCATTTCATGCTCCTCATATTTTGAGACCGTTTCATGCTCCTCATATTTTTCACACCTTTAATGCTCCTCATATTTTTCACACCTTTTCATGCTCTTCATATTTTTCACACCTTTTCATGCTCCTCATATTTTTCATACAGATTCATGCTCCTCTTATTTTTCACACCTTTACATGCTCCTCATATTTTTGACACCTTTTCATGCTCTTCATATTTTTGACACCTTTACATGCTACTCATATTTTTGAGACCTTTTCATGCTCTTCATATTTTTGACATCTTTACATGCTACTAATATTTTTGACACTTTTTCATGCTCTTCATATTTTTCACACCTTTTCATGCTCCTCATATTTTTGACACCTTTTCATGCTCTTCATATTTTTGACACCTTTACATGCTACTAATATTTTTGACACCTTTTCATGCTCTTCCTATTTTTCAGACATTTTCATGCTCCTCGTATTTTTCAGACCTTTTCAAACTCCTCGTATTTTTCAGAGCTTTTCATGGTCCTCCTATTTTCCATGCCTTTTCATGCTCCTCCTATTTTTCAGACCTTTTCATGCTCCTCCTCTTTTTCAGACATTTTCATGCTCCTCCTGTTTCTCAGTCCTTTTCATGCTCCTCGTATTTTTCACACCTTTTCATGCTCCTCATATTTTCCACACATTTTCATGCTCTGAATATTTTTCACACCTTTTCATGCTCTTCATTTTTTTGAAACCATTTAATGCTCCTCATATTTTTGACAGCTTTTCATGCTCCTCATATATTTCAGACCGTTTCATGCTCCTCATATTTTTCAGACCATTTCATTCTTTTCATATTTTTCACACCGTTTCAGGTTCCTCATATTTTTCGTACAGATTCATGCTCCTCTTATTTTTCACACCTTTACCTGCTACTCATATTTTGACACCTTTTCATGCTCTTCATATTTTTGACACCTTTACATGCTCTCATATTTTTGACACCTTTACCTGCTACTAATATTTTTGACACTTTTTCATGCTCTCCATAATTTTCACACCTTTTCATGCTCCTCATATTTTTGACAACTTTTCATGCTCTTCCTATTTTTCAGACCTTTTCATGCTCCTCCTATTTTTGAGACCATTTCAAACTCCTCGTATTTTTCAGACATTTTCATGCTCCTCGTATTTTTCAGACCTTTTCATGCTCCTCGTATTTTTCAGAACATTTTATGCTCCTAATATTTTTCAAACCTTTTCATGCTCTTCATATTTTTCACACCTTTTCATGCTCATCGTATTTTTCAAACCTTTTCATGCTCTTCGTATTTTTTCACACCTTTTGATGCTCCTCATATTTTTGACACCTTTTTCAGACTCTTCATATTTTTCAGACCTTTTCATGCTCCTTGTATTTATCAGACCTTTTTCATGCTCCTCGTATTTTTGACACTTTTCATGCTCTTCCTATTTTTAAGACCTTTTCATGCTCCTCGTATTTCTGAGACCTTTTTAAACTCCTCGTATTTTTCAGACCTTTTCATGCTCCTCGTATTTTTCAGACGTTTTCATACTCCATTTATTTATCATATGTTCATGCTCTTCGTATTTTTCACCCTTTTTTGCTCCTAGTATTTTTCACACCTTTTCATCCTCCTCGTTTTTTCAGACCATTTTATGCTCCTCGTATTTTTCACACCTTTTCATGCTCCTCGTATTTTTCACACCTTTTCATGCTCCTCATGTTTTTCACACCTTTTCATGCTCCTCGTATATTTCAGACCATTTCATGCTTCTCGTATTTTGCAGACCTTTTCATGCTCTTCGTATTTTTCAAACCTTTTCATGCTCTTCGTGTTTTTCACACCGTTTCCTGCTCTTCGAATTTTTTAGGCCGTTTCATGCTCTTGATATTTTTCACACCTTTTCATGCTCTTCCTGTTTTTCACACCTTTTCATGCTCATCGTATATTTCCCACCGATTCATGATCGTCATATTTTTCACACCTTTTCATGCTCTTCACTTTTTTCACACCATTTCATGCTCCACATATTTTTGACAGTTTTTCATGTCCCTCATATTTTTCAGACAGTTTCCTGCTCCTCATATTTTTCAGACCGTTTCATGCTCTTGATATTTTTCACACATTTTCATGGTCTTCATAATTTTCACACCTTTTCATGCTCCTCATATTTTTCACACCTTTTCATGCTCCTCATATTTTTGACACCTTTTAATGTTCTTCATGTTTTTCAGACCTTTTCATGCTCCTCATATTTTTCACACCTTCTCATGCTCTTCATATTGTTCACACCGTTTCATACTCCTCATATTTTTCATCCAGATTCATGCTCCTCATATTTTTCATACCTTTTCTTGTTCCTCATATTTTTGACACCTTTTCATGCTCCTCATATCTTTCAGACCGTTTCGTGCTCTTCATATTTTCACACCATTTCATACTCCTAATATTTTTGACACCTATTCATGCTCCTCATATTTTTCTGACCGTTTCATGCTCCTCGTATTTTTCAGTCCGTTTCATGCTCCTCTAATTTTTCACACCTTTTCATGCTCCTCATATTTTTCAGACCTTTTCATGCTCCTCGTATTTTTCACACCTTTTCGTTCTCCTCCGATTTTTCACACCTTTTCGTGCTCTTCATACTTTTCAGACATTTTCTTGTTCTTCATATTTTTCACACCTTTTCAGACTCTTCATATTTTTCAGACTTTTCATGCTCCTCGTATTTTTCAGACCTTTTCATGCTCTTCATATTTTTCACACCTTTTCAGGCCCTTCATGTTTTTCAGACCTTTTCATGCTCCTCATATATTTCAAACCATTTCATGCTCCTTGTATTTTTCACACCTCTTCATGCTCCTCGTATTTTTCACACCTTTTCATGCTCTTCATATTTTTCACACCTTTTCAGGCTCTTCATATTTTTCACACATTTTCTAGCTTCTCATATGTTTCAGACCTTCCATGCTCCTCATATTTTTCAGACCATTTCATTCTTCTCATGTTTTTTACACCATTTCATGCTCCGCGTATTTTTCAGACCTTTTTATGCTCCTCTTATTTCTCAGACCTTTTCATGCTCCTCGAATTTTGCACACCTTTTCATGCTCCTCGTATTTTTCAGAACTTTTTATGCTCCTCCTATTTCTCAGACCTTTTCATGCGCCTCGTATTATTCACACCTTTTCATGCTCCTCGTATTTTTCAGACCTTTACGTGCTCTTCATATATTTCAGATATTTTCATGCTCCTCGTATTTTTCAGACCTTTACATGCTCTTCATATTTTTCACACCTTTTCATGCTCCTCATATTTTTTATACAAATTCATGCTCCTCTTATTTTTCAACCTTTACATGCTACTCATATTTTTGACACCTTTTCATGCTCCTCATATTTTTTATACAAATTCATGCTTCTCTTATTTTTCAACCTTTACATGCTACTCGTATTTTTCACACCTTTTCGTGCTCCTTGTATTTTTCACACCTTTTCGTGGTCCTCATATTTTTCAGATCTTTTCCTGCTCTTCATAATTTTCACACCTTTTCGTGCTCTTCATATTTTTCAGTCCTTTTCAAGCTCTTCATATTTTTCACACTTTTCAGGCTCTTCATGTTTTTGAGACCTTTTCATGCTCCTCTTATTTTTCACACCTTTTCATGCTCCTCGTATTTTTCAGACCTTTTTATGCTCCTCCAATTTCTCAGACCTTTTCATGCTCCTCGCATTTTTCACTCCTTTTCATGCTCCTCGCCTTTTCATGCTCTTCATATTTTTCACACCTTTTCGTGCTCTTCATATTTTTCAGACCTTTTCGGGCTCTTCATGTTTTTCAGACCGATTCATGCTCCTCTAATTTTTCACACCTTTTCATGCTCCTCATATTTTTCAGACCTTTTCATGCTTTTTATATTTTTCACAGCTTTTCATGCTCTTCGTGTTTTTCACAGCCTTTCATGCTCTCGTATTTTTCAGACATTTTAATGCTCCTCGTACTTTTCACACCTTTTCATGCTCCTAGTACTTATCACATCTTTTCACGTTCCTAGTATTTTTCACACCTTTTCATGCTCCTGGTATTTTTCACAACTTTTCATGGTCTTCGTATTTTTCACATCTTTTCATCCTCTTTGAATATTTCATACCTTTTGATGCTCTTCATATTCCTCAGACCTTTTCATGCTCTTGATATTTTTCACACCTTTGTATGCCGTTCGTGTTTTTCACACATTTCATGCTCTTCATATTTTTTACACCTTTTCATGCTCCTCATATTTTTCACACCTTTTCATGCTCTTCATATTTTTCACACCTTTTCATGCTCCTCATATTTTTCAGACCTTTTTATACTCCTCGTATTTTTCACACCTCTTCATGCTCCTCATATTTGTCACACCTTTTCATTTTCCTCGTATTTTTCACAACTTTTCATGGTCTTCGTATTTTTCACACCTTTTCAGGCTCTTCATATTTTTCAGACCTTTTCTAGCTCCTCATGTTTTTCAGACCTTTTCATGCTCTTCGCATTTTCACACCGTTTCATACTCCTCATATTTGTCATCCAGATACATGCTTCTCATATTTTTCATACCTTTACATGCTCCTCATATTTTTGACACCTTTTCATGCTCTTCATATTTTTCAGACCGTTTCATGCTCTTCATATTTTCACACCGTTTCATACTCCTAATATTTTTAACACCTTTTCATGGTCCTCATATTATTCAGACCTTTTCATGGTCCTCTTTATTTCAGAACTTTTCATGCTCCTTATTTTTTTCAGGCCGTTTCATGCTCCTCATATTTTTCAGACCGTTTCATGCTCTTCATATTTTCACAATGTTTCATACTCCTCATATTTTTGACACCTATTCATGCTCCTCATATTTTTCTGACCGTTTCATGCTCCTCGTATTTTTCAGTCCGTTTCATGCTACTCTAACATTTCACACCTTTTCATGCTCCTCATATTTTTGACAACTTTTCATGCTCCTAATATTTTTCTGACCTTTTCAGGCTCCTCGTATTTTTCAGACCTTTTCATTCTCTTCATATTTTTCACACCTTTTCATGCTCTTCGTATTTTTCACACCTTTTCATGCTCTTCATAATTTTCACACTTTTTCATGCTCTTCCTAATTTTCACAGCTTTTCATGCTCGTCGTATTTTTCACACCTTTTCATGCTCCTCATCATTTTCACACCTTTTCGTGCTTCTCATATTTTTCACACCTTTTCGTGCTCTTCGTATTTTTGAGACCTTTTCATGCTCCTCGTATTTTTCACACCATTTCATGCTCTTCATATTTTCACAACTTTTCATGCTCCTCGTATTTTTTCACAACTTTTCATGCCTCCTCGTATTTTTCACACCTTTTCGTGCTCCTCTTATTGTCACCCTTTTCGTGCTCTTTCATCTTTTCACACCTTTTTCATGCTCCTCGTAATTTTTTTCACGCCTTTCATGCTTTCTCGTATTTATAAGGCCTTTTCATGCTCCTTAATAATTTTTCATACCATTTCATTGCTCCCTAATTTTCCACAAGTTTTCATGCTCCTCGTATTTTTTCACACCTCTTCATGCTCCTTCGTATTTTTCACACCTTTTCATGTTGCTCGTATTTTTCACAACTTTTCATGGTTCTTCATGTTTTTCACACCTTTTCAGGCTCTGCAATTTTTCAGACCTTCTAGCTCCTCAATTTTTCAGACCTTTTTCATTGCTCCTTCGTATTTTTCAAGACCTTTCTGATTCTCGTGTTATTGCACCTTTCATGCTTCCGGCGTAACTTTCAGACCTTTTTATGTCTCTTATTTCTCAGACCTTTTCATGCTCCTCGAATTTTTCCACTCCTTTTCATGCTCCCTTTAATTTTTCAGACCTTTTCAGCTCCTCCTATTTTTCAGAACATTTTCATGGCTTCTCAACATTTTTCAGACAGTTTCATGCTCCTCATATTTTTCTGACCGTTTCATGCTCCTCGTATGTTTCAGTCCGTTTCATGCTCCTCTAATTTTTCAAACCTTTTCATGCTCCTCATATTTTTGACAACTTTTCATGCTCCTAATATTTTTCTGACCTTTTCAGGCTCCTCATATTTT
Organism: Cervus canadensis; assembly: GCF_019320065.1. Classification (NCBI taxonomy): domain Eukaryota; kingdom Metazoa; phylum Chordata; class Mammalia; order Artiodactyla; family Cervidae; genus Cervus; species Cervus canadensis. The sequence continues at coordinate 64,350,424 of NC_057399.1, read as the reverse complement.
TCAGACTTTTCATTCTCTTCATATTTTTCACACCTTTTCATGCTCTTTGTATTTTTCACACCTTTTCATGCTCTTCATAATTTTCACACTTTTTCATGCTCTTCGTAATTTTCACAGCTTTTCATGCTCTTCGTATTTTTCACACCTTTTCATGCTCCTTGTATTTTTCACGTCTTTTCATGCTCCTCGTATTTATCAGGCCTTCTCATGCTCCTCTTATTTTTCATAGCATTTCATGCTCCTCGTATTTTTCACTCCTTTTCATGGTTTTTGTATTTTTCACACCTTTTCATGCTCCTTGTATTTTTCACATCTTTTCATGCTCCTCATATTTTCCAGACCTTTTCATGCTCCTTGTATTTTTCACAACTTTTCAAACTCTTCGTATTTGTCACACCTTTTCATGCTCCTCGTATTTTTCACAGCTTTTCATGCTCTTTGTGTTTTTCACACCTTTTCAGACTCTTCGTATTTTTCACACCTTTTCTTGCTCTTCATATTTTTCACACCTTTTCATGCTCTTCATATTTTTCGCACCTTTTCATGCTCTTCATATTTTTCACAGCTTTTCATGCTCTTTTTTTTTTCACACCTTTCATGCTCTCGAATATTTCCGACCAGTTCATCCTCCTCATATTTTTCACACCTTTTCATGCTCCTTATATTTTTCAAACCTTTTCATGCTCTTCATATTTTTCACACCGTTTCATGCTCCTCATATTTTTCATACCCTTTCATGCTCTTCATATTTTTCACACATTTTCATGCTCCTCATATTTTACACACCTTTTCATGCTCACGTATATTTCAGACCATATCATGCTCCGCAGATTTTTAATACAGTTGCATTGTCCTCATATTTTTCAAATCTCTACATGCTCCTGATATTTTTGACACCTTTTCATGCTCTTCATATATTGAAGTTCTTTTCATGCTGCTCCTATTTTTCAGACCTTTTAATGCACCTCGTATTTTTCACGCCTTTTCATGCTCCTCGTATTTTTCAGACCTTTTCTTCCTCCTTGTAATTTTCACACCTTTTCATGCTCCTCTTATTTTTCACAACTTTTCATGCTCCTGGTATATTTCACAGCTTTTCCTGCTCCTCGTAAATTTCAGACCTTTTCTTGCTCTTCATATTTTTCACACCTTTTCGTGCTCTTCATGTTTCTCAGACCCTTTCATGCTCTTCATAATTTTCACACCTTTTCATGCTCCTTGTCTTTTTCACACCTTTTCATGCTCCTCGAATTCTTCACACCTTTTCATGCTCCTCGTATTTTTCACAACTTTTCATGCTGCTTGTATTTTTCACACCTTTTCGTGCTCCTCTTACTGTCACACCTTTTCATGCTCTTCATATTTTTCACACCTTTCATGCTCCTCGTACTTTTCACGTCTTTTCATGCTCCTCGTATTTATCAGGCCTTTTCAGGCTCTTCATATTTTTCAGACCTTTTCTTGCTCCTCGTATTTTTCAGACCTTTTCATGCTCCTCATATTTTTCACACCTTTTCATGCTCCTCATATTTTTCACACATTTTCATTCTCCTCGTATTTTTCACCCCTTTTCATGCTATTCGTATTTTTCACTCCTTTTCATGGTTTTTGTATTTTTCACACCTTTTCATGCTCCTTGTATTTTTCACATCTTTTCATGCTCCTCATATTTTCCAGACCTTTTCATGCTCCTCGTATTTTTCACAACTTTTCAAACTCTTCGTATTTGTCACACCTTTTCATGCTCCTCGTATTTTTCACAAGTTTTTGTGCTCCTCGTATTTTTCACACGTTTTCATGCTCCTCGTATTTTTCACACCTTTTCATGCTCCTCGTATTTTTCACACGTTTTCCTGCTCCTCCTATTATTCACACCTTTTCTTCCTTCTTGTAATTTTCAGACCTTTTCATGCTCCTCGTTTTCTCAGACCTTTTCATGCTCCTCGTATTTCTCAGAACTTTTCATGCTCCTCGTATTTCTCACACCTTTGCATGTCCCTCGTATTCTTCACACCTTTTCATGCTCCTCGTATTTTTCATGCTTTTTCATGTTTCTCGTATTTTTCACAACTTTTCATGGTCTTCATATTTTTCACACCTTTTCAGGCTCTTCATATTTTTCAGACCTTTTCTAGCTCCTCATATTTTTCAGACCTTTTCATGCTCCTCGTATTTTTCACACCTCTTCATGCTCCTCGTATTTTTCACACCTTTTCATGTTCCTCGTATTTTTCACAACTTTTCTTGGTCTTCATATTTTTCAGACCTTTTCCAGCTCCTCATATTTTTCAGACCTTTTCATGCTCCTCGTATTTTTCAGACCTTTTCATGCTTCTCGTGTTTATTACACCGTTTAATGCTCCACGTAATTTTCAGACCTTTTTATGCTCCTCTTATTTCTCAGACCTTTTCTTGCTCTTCATATTTTCACACCGTTCCATACTCCTCATATTTTTCATCCAGATACATGCTTCTCATATTTTTCATACCTTTACATGCTCCTCATATTTTTGACACCTTTTCATGCTCCTCATATTTTTCACACCGTTCATGCTTCTTATATTTTCGACACCTTTCAATGCTCCTCATATTTTTGACACCTTAACATGCTCTTCATATTTTTCACACCATTTCATCCTCCTCTAATTTTTCATACAGTTTCATGCTCCTCATATTTTTCACACCTTTACATGCTTCTCATATTTTCGACACCTTTTAATGCTCCTCATATTATTGACACCTTATCATGCTCTTCATATTTCTCAGACCTTTTCATGCTTTTGATAATTTTCACACCTTTTCCTGCTCTTCGTATTTTTCACAGCTTTTCATGCTCCTTATATTTTTGACACCTTTTCATGCTCTTCATATTTTTCAGACCTTTTCATGCTCCTCGTATATTTCACACCTTGTCATGCTCCTCGTATTTTTCAGAGCTTTTCATGCTCCTCATATTTTTCAGACCTTTAAATGCTCCTCTTAATTTTCAGATCTTTTCATGCTCCTCATTTTTTCACACCATTTCATGCTCCTCCTGTTTTTCACACCGTTTCATGCTCCTCATATTTTTCATACAGATTCATGCTCCTCATATTTTTCACACCTTTACAAGCTCCTCATATTTTTGACACCTTTTTATGCTCGTCATATTTTTCACACCTTTTCATTCTCCTCATATTTTTGACACCTGTTCATGTTCTACATATTTTTCAGACCTTTTCATGCGCCTCATATTTTTAAGACGTTTTCATGCTCCTCGTATTTTTCAAACCTTTTCATGCGCCTCTTACTTTTCACACTTTTTCATGCTATTCATATTTTTCACACCTTTTCATGCTCCTCGTATTTTTCACAACTTTTCATGCTCCTCATATATTTCACACCTTTTCATGCTCCTCGTATTTTTCAGACCTTTTCATGCTCTTCGTATTTTTCACACCTTCTCATGCTCTTCGTATTTTTCACAACTTTCACGCTCCTCAATTTTTTCAGACCGTTTCATGCTCCTCATATTTTTCAGACAGTTTCATGCTCCTCATATTTTTCAGACCGTTTCATGCTCCTCGTATTTTTCAGATCTTTTCATGCTCCTCGTATTTTCCACACCTTTTCATGCTGTTCATATTATTCACACCTTTTCATGCTTTTCATATTTTCAGACCTTTTCATGCTATTGATATTTTTCCAAACTTTTCATGCTCTTTGTGTTTTTCACAGTGTTTCATGATCTTCCTTTTTTTCACACGTTTTAATGCTGCTCATATTTTTGACACCTTTTCATGCTCTTCATATTTTTCACACCATTTCATGCTTCTAATATTTTTAACACCTTTTCATGCTCCTCATATTTTTCAGACCTGTTCATGGTCCTCCTATATTTCAGAACTTTTCATGCTCCTCATTTTTTTCAGACCGTTTCATGCTCCTCATATTTTTCACACTTTTTCATGCTCCTCATATTTTTGATACCTTTTCATGCTCCTCATATTTTTCAGACCGTTTCATGCTATTCATAATTTAACACCGTTTCATACTCCTCATATTTTTGACACCTATTCATGCTCCTCATATTTTTCTGACCGTTTCATGCTCCTCGTATTTTTCAGTCCGTTTCATGCTCCTCTAATTTTTCACACCTTTTCATGCTCCTCATTATTTTGACAACTTTTCATGCTCCTAATATTTTTCTGACCTTTTCAGGCTCCTCGTATTTTTCAGACCTTTTCCTTTTCTTCATATTTTTCACACCTTTTCATGCTCTTCGTATTTTTCACACCTTTTCATGCTCTTCATAATTTTCACACTTTTTCATGCTCTTCATAATTTTCACAGCTTTTCATGCTCTTCGTATTTTTCACACCTTTTTTTGCTCCTCATATTTTTCACAACTTTTCATGATCCTCGTATTTTTAACACCTTTTTGTGCTCCTCCTATTTTTCACACCTTTTCGTTCTCCTCGTATTTTTCAGAATTTTTCATGCTCTTCATATTTTTCACACCTTTGCATGCTCTTCATATTTTTCAGAACTTTTGTGCTCTTCATATTTTTCACACCCTTTCATGCTCCTCGTATATTTTAGACCTTTTCATGCTCCTCGTATTTTTCACACCTTTTCGTGCTCTTCATATTTTTCAGACCTTTTCAGGCTCTTCATATTTTTCAGACCTTTTCTAGCTCCACATATTTTTCAGACCTTTTTATACTCCTCGTATTTTTCACACCTCTTCATGCTCCTCATATTTGTCACACCTTTTCATTTTCCTCGTATTTTTCACAACTTTTCATGGTCTTCGTATTTTTCACACCTTTTCAGGCTCTTCATATTTTTCAGACCTTTTCTAGCTCCTCATGTTTTTCAGACCTTTTCATGCTCTTCGCATTTTCACACCGTTTCATACTCCTCATATTTTTCATCCAGATACATGCTTCTCATATTTTTCATACCTTTACATGCTCCTCATATTTTTGACACCTTTTCATGCTCTTCATATTTTTCAGACCGTTTCATGCTCTTCATATTTTCACACCGTTTCATACTCCTAATATTTTTAACACCTTTTCATGCTCCTCATATTATTCAGACCTTTTCATGGTCCTCTTTATTTCAGAACTTTTCATGCTCCTTATTTTTTTCAGGCCGTTTCATGCTCCTCATATTTTTCAGACCGTTTCATGCTCTTCATATTTTCACAATGTTTCATACTCCTCATATTTTTGACACCTATTCATGCTCCTCATATTTTTCTGACCGTTTCATGCTCCTCGTATTTTTCAGTCCGTTTCATGCTACTCTAACATTTCACACCTTTTCATGCTCCTCATATTTTTGACAACTTTTCATGCTCCTAATATTTTTCTGACCTTTTCAGGCTCCTCGTATTTTTCAGACCTTTTCATTCTCTTCATATTTTTCACACCTTTTCATGCTCTTCGTATTTTTCACACCTTTCATGCTCTTCATAATTTTCACACTTTTTCATGCTCTTCATAATTTTCACAGCTTTTCATGCTCTTCGTATTTTTCACACATTTTCATGCTCCTCATATTTTTCAACACCTTTTCATGCTCCTCGTGTTCCTCACAGGTTTTCATGCTCCTCATATTTTTCACACGTTTTCATGCTCCTCGTATTTTTCACACCTTTTCATGCTCCTCGAATTCTTCACACCTTTTCATGCTCCTCGTATTTTTCACAACTTTTCATGCTCCTCGTATTTTTCACACCTTTTCGTGCTCCTCTTATTGTCACACCTTTTCGTGCTCTTCATCTTTTTCACACCTTTTCATGCTCCTCGTATTTTTCACGCCTTTTCATGCTTCTCGTATTTATAAGGCCTTTTCATGCTCCTTATATTTTTCATACCATTTCATGCTCCTCGTATTTTTCACAAGTTTTCCTGCTCCTCGTATTTTTCACACCTCTTCATGCTCCTCGTATTTTTCACACCTTTTCATGTTGCTCGTATTTTTCACAACTTTTCATGGTCTTCATGTTTTTCACACCTTTTCAGGCTCTTCATATTTTTCAGACCTTTTCTAGCTCCTCATATTTTTCAGACCTTTTCATGCTCCTCCCATGAATAAAGGTAAATTAGAAATGGTCAAACAGGAGATGGCAAGAGTGAGCACTGACATTTTAGGAATCAGTGAACTAAAATGGACTGGAATGGGCAAATTTAATTCAGATGACCATTATATATACTACTGTGGGCAAGAATCCCTTAGAAGAAATGGAGTAGCCATTAGTCAACAAAAGAGTCCAAAATGCATTACTTGGGTGCAACTCAAAAATGACAGAATGATTTGTGTTCATTTCCAAGGCTAACCATTCAATATCACTGTAATCCAAGTCTATGCCCCAACCAGTAAAGCTGAAGAGGTTGAAGTTGAACAGTTCTATGAAGACCTACAAGGCTTTCATAGAACTAACAACCCAAAAAGATGTCTTTTTCATCATAGAGGACTGGAATGCAAAAGTAGGAATTCAACATATAACTGGAGTAACAGGTAAATTTGGCCTTGGAGTACAGAATGAAGCAGGGCAAAGGCTAATAGAATTTTGCCAAGAGAACGCACTGGTCATAGCAAACACTGTCTTCCAACAACACAAGAGAAGACTCTACACGTGCACATCACCAGATGGTCAACACTGAAATCAGATTGATTATATTCTTTGCAGCCAAAGATGGAGAAGCTCTATACAGTCAGCAAAAACCAGACTGGGAGCTGACTGTGGCTTAGATCATGAATTCCTTATTGCCAAATTCAGACTAAAATTGAAGAAAGTAGGGAAAACCACTAGACCTTTCAGGTATGATCTAAATCAAATCCCTTACTATTATACAGTGGAAGTGAGAAATAGATTCAACTGATTAGATCTGATAGAGTGCCTAGAACTGTGGATGAAGGTTTGTGACATTGTACAGGAGGCAGGGATCAAGACCATCCCCAAGCAAAAGAAATGCAAAAAAGGCAAAATGATTGTCTGAGGAGGTCTTACAAATAGATGTGAAAAGAAGAGAAGTGAAAGACAAAGGAGAAAAGGAAAGATATATCCATTTGAATGCAGAGTTCCAAAGAATAGCAAGGAGAGATAAGAAAGCCTTCCTTAGTGATCAATGCAAAGAATTAGAGGAAAACAATAGAATGGGAAAGACTAGAGATCTCTTCAAGAAAATCAGAAATACCAATGAAATATCCCATGCAAAGATGGGCACAATAAAGGATAAAAATGGAATGGACCTAACAGAAGCAGGAGACATTAAGAAGAGGTGGCAAGAATATACAGAAGAACTATACAAAAAATATTTTCATGACTCAGATAACCACGATGGTGTGGTCACTCACCTAGAGCCAGACATCCTGGAATGTGAAATCAAGTGGGCCTTAGGAAGCATCACTATGAACAAAGCTAGTGGAGGTGATGATATTCCAGTTGGACTATTTCAAATCCTAAAAGATGATGCTGTGAAAGTTCTTCACTCAATATGCCAGAAAATCTGGAAAACCAGCAGTGGCCACAGGACTGGAAAAGGTCAGTTTTCATCCCAATCCCAAAGAAAGGCAATGCCAAAGAATGTTCAAGCTACCGCACAGTTGCACTCATCTCACATGCTGGAGTAATGCTCAAAATCCTCCAAGCCAGGCTTCAGCAGTATGTGAACCATGAACTTCCAGATGTTCAAGCTGGATTTAGAAAAGGCAGAGGAACCAGAGATCAAATTGCCAACATCTGTTGGATCATAGAAAAAGCAAGAGAGTTCGAGAAAAACATCTACTTTTGCTTTATTGACTATGCCAAAGGCTTTGACTGTGTGAATCACAACAAACTGTGGAAAATTCTTCAAGAGATGGGAATACCAGAGCACCTGACCTGCCTCCTGAGAAATCTGTATGCTGATCAAGAAGCAACAGTCAGAAACTGACATGGAACAACGACTGGTTCCAAATTGGGAAATGAGTGCGTCAAGGCTGTATATTGTCACCCTGCTTATTTAACTTATATGCAGAGTACATCATGTGAAATGTTGGACTGGATGAAGCACAAGCTGGATTCAAGATTGCCAGGAGAACTCAGATTCGTAGATGATACCACCCTTATGACAGTATTTGAAGAGAAACTAAAGAGCCTCTTGATGAAAGTGAAAGAGGAGAGTGAAAAGGCTGGCTTAAAACTCAACATTCAAAAAACTAAGATATGGCATCTGGTCCCATCACTCCATGGCAAATAGGAACAATGGTAACAGTGACAGACTTTATTTTCTTTGGCTCTAAAATCCCTGCAGATGATGACTGCAGCTATGAAATTAAAAGATGCAGGCTCCTTGGAACAAAAGCTATGACAGACCTAGACAGCATAGACATTACTTTGCGTACAAAGGTCCGTAGTCAAAGCTATGGTTTTTCCAGTAGTCATGTGTGGATATAAGAGTTGGACCATAAAGGAAGCTGAGTGCTGAAATTGATGCTTTTGAACCGTGGTGTTGGAGAAGACTCTTGAGAGTCCTTTGGACTGCAAGGATATCAAACCAGTCCTAAGGGAAATCAGTCTTGGATATTCATTGGAAAAACTGATGACGAAGCTGAAGTTCCAATACTTTCGCCACCTGATGCAAAAAACTGACTCCTTAGAAAAGACCCTGATGCTGGGAAAGATTGAAGGTTGGAGGAGAGGGGATGACAGAGGATGAGATGGTTGGATGGCATCACCAACTCGATGGACATGAGTTTGAGCAAGCTCCGGGAGTTGGTGATGGAGAGGGAAGCCTGGCATTCTGCAATCCATTGGGTCGCAAAGAGTCAGACATGACTGAGAGACTGAACTGAACTGATGAAAAAAGGAGGGTGAATTATATAGTGAGAGTATATGAGTAAAATATGCATACACTGTCACCTACCTGATTAAAATAAGAAAATTCATTTCATAGTAATAAAACTCCTAGTATCTATGGATAAAAGTTCAAGGATGTTTATGGCAACACTGGTTATAGTGATAAAAATTTATAAACAGCTAGGACCTTCATCAGTTAAGGAATGGGGAACTAAACTCAAACAGCATAATGTCATATATTTGTTTAAAATGTTATACATTTGTGTGGCCTGTTTGTTACAATTGATTAGCTGATGTACATTATTAGTAACTTAAGTCCATAATTTATTTTAGCACCACATGAATGCAAGATGTTAATAACAAGGCTTACTATGTGTGAGCGTGTATTGTGTGTGTGTGAGAGAGAAAGAATATGGGGTCTCTACTTTAGCTCCATTTTTCTATAAATCTATAATTTCTCTAAAGTTATAGTAATTAAAAAATATACAAAGCAATGATAACAAAATGAGTCAGACACATACTTTGAGTTAAAAAAGAATCTTTAATATGTTATTAAGTGATTAGCATATATAGGTTGGCTTATAAAAGCAAATATCAAAAAATCACTCTATATTTTTTCTAACATGATTATATGAAAATTGACAAATGAATGAAATAATACACACTAGGCTTTTGATTTGTTTATTTGGATGCAGATATGTGTTGAGAGGATGGAGAAGAAAAAAAATGACATTATAAAAATGGAAAAATATATGTGCTGCAAAATTAAAGAATATATTTTTCTGTTTTATAGTTAAACCATAACAAATACAAAAATATGAAAAAATATTCATCATCTTCCATAACTAGGATAAACCTAAGCTAAGCTCAGAATTCCAGGATTTACTCTTAATATGTAAGGAAAGCTTTTGTAATATAGAAAAAAAAAACTTTCATATTTCAAAAATAGTCTTTCAGGACCATAATGTCATTACAGATTCAAAATTTATTTTGAGACTCGAAATACAAAGAGATTTCCTTCTTTGTTCTAGATTATATCTGTAATCTGTGGCAGCTGCAGGGAAACTTGATATAAGAGAAATTGATTTAATTATACCAGATTAAGTTTGTAAAGATATAATTTTTGTTATCCAAGACTTAATTTTAAAACAAGGTTTTACTACCCCCAATAAAAGTGAAGTAAAATGGTAAGAAAATAAATGCAAGTTCTTTATTAAGTATGTATTATGGTCTTTTCTATGTGGAAAAGGTGTGAAAATTGCGAGGAGCATGAAAAGGTGTGAAAAATGCGAGGAGCATGAAAAGGTGTGAAAAATGCAAGGAGCATGAAAAGGTGTGAAAAATGTGAGGAGCAAAAAGAAAAATAATGAGGAGCATGAAAAGGTGTGAAAATTGCGAGGAGCATGAAATGGTGTGAAAAATACGAGGAGCATGAAAAGGTGTGAAAAATACGAGGAGCATGAAAATGTGTGAAAAATTTGAAGAACATGAAAAGGTTTGAAAAATACGAGGAGCATTAAAAGGTGTGAAAATTTCGAGGAGCATGAAAAGTGTGAAAAATCCTAAGAGCAGGAAAAGGGGAGAAAAATACAAGGAGAAAAAAAAACCAGAAAAATACGAGGACCAGTAAAGTGGGGAAAATGAGAGGAGCATCAGAAGTGTCAAAATACGAGAAGAAAGAAAAGTGTGAAAAACACGTCGAGGAGAAAAAGGGGAGAAAAACACGAAAAAAAAAAGAGGAGGAGCATAAAAAGGTATGAAAAATTCGAGGAACATGAAAAGGTGTGAAAAATACGAGGAATATGAAAGATGTGAAAATTACGAGGAGCATGAAAAGGTGTGAATATTTCAAGGAGCATGAAAAGGTGTAAAAAATACGAGGAGCATGAAAAGGTGTGAAAATTTCAAGGAGCATGAAAAGGTGTAAAAAACTCGAAGAGCATGTAAAGGTGTGAAAAATGCGAGGAGGATGAAAAGTTGTGAAAAAATCGAGGAGCAAAAAGAAAAGAGGAGGAGCATAAAAAGTTGTGAAAAATTTGAAGAGCATGAAAAGTTGTGAAAAATATGAGGAGCATGAAAAGGTGTGAAAAATGCGAGGAACATGCAAATCTGTGAAAAATGCGAGGAGCATGAAAAGGTGTGAAAAATTCGAGGAGCATGGAAAAGTGTGAAAAATGCAAGGAGCATGAAAAGGTGTGAAAAATGCGAGGAGCAAGAAAAGGTGTGAAAAATTCGAGTAACATGAAAAGGTATGAAAAATGCGAGGAGCAAGAAAAGGTGTGAAAAATTCGAGTAACATGAAAAGGTGTGAAAAATGCGAGGAGCATGAAAAGGTGTGAAAAATGTGGGGAGCATAAGAAGGTGTGAAAAATGCGAGGAGCAAAAAAGGTGTTAAAAATGTGGGGAGCATAAAAAGGTGTGAAAATCCGAGGAGCATGAAAACGTGTGAAAAGAACGAGGAGCATGAAAAGGTGTGAAAAATGCAAGGAGCATGAAAAGTAGTGAAAAATACGAGGAGCATGAAAAGGTGTGAAAAATGCGAGCAGCAAGAAAAGGTGTGAAAAATTCGAGGAACATGAAAAGGTGTGAAAATGCGACGAGAATGAATAGTTGTGAAAAATGCGAGAAGCATGAAAAAGAGTGAAAAATGCGAAGAGAAAAAAAAAAAAGGACGAGAAGCATGAAAAGTTGTGAAAAATGCGAGGAGCATGAAATGGTGTGAAATATCCGAGACCTCGCATTTTTCACACCTCTTCATGCTCCTCGCATTTTTCACACCTTTTCATGCTCCTCGTCTTTTTTTATTTTGCTCCTCGCATTTTTCAAAGCTATTCATGTTCCTCGTATTTTTCACAACATTTCATGCTCCTAGAATTTTTGAAACCCTTTCATGCTCCTCGAAATTTTGACACCTTTTCATGCTCCTCAAAATTGTCACACCTTTTTGCGTCATTCCCTCGCATTTTCGACACCTTTTTCCAAATGCCTCGTTACATATCTTTCACACACGTTTTCTATCCTCGTTGCTATTTTACACCACCTTTTTCATGCCTCCTCGTCTTTTTTTTTTTGACTTTCCATTTTTCACACCTTTCATGTTCTCGAATTTTATCACACCTTTGCATGCTCCTCGAAATTTTCACACCTTTTCATGCTCCTCGGTCTTTTTTTTTTTTTTTTTTGCCTTCCTCGTATTTTTTCTCCCTTTTTCTCCTCCTCGTTTTTTCACACTTTTCTTGCTCCTCGTCATTTTCACTCTTTGATGCTCCTTCTTATTTTCCTTCACTTTTCTGCCTCCTGCTATTTTTCTGTTTTTTTTTTTTTTTTTTCTCCTCCTGCCGTATTGTTCTCCCGTTTTCCGGCTCCTTGCGTATTTTCACACTTTTCTTAGATCTCCTCCAATTTTCCACACTTTTGATGCTCTCTTATTTTCCCCACTGTTCATGCCCTCCTTGTATTTTTACTGTTTTTTTTAATTTTTTTTGTCCTCGATTTTCAGTTTTTTTCTTTGTTTGTTTTTTGCTCCTTCGTATTTTTCTCACCATCTTCCTGCTCCTTGGGATTTTTCACATTTTCGTGCTCTTCTTTCATTTTCAACACTTTTGATGCTTCTCTATTTTCCCCACTTTTCTGCTCCTCGTAATTTCTGTTTTTTTTTTTTTTTTTTTTTTTGCTCCTCGTATTTTTGTCCCCTTTTCCTGCTCCTCGTGTTTTTCACAATTTTCATGCTCCTCGTATTTTTTTTTTGGCTCCTCACATTTTTCACACCTTTTCATGCTCCTTGCATTTTTCACAACTTTTCATGCTCCTCGCATTTTTCACTCATTTTCATGCTCCTCATATTTTTCACACCTTTTCATGCTCCTCGAATTTTTCACACCTTTTCATGCTCCTCGAATTTTTGACACCTTTTCATGCTCCTCAAAATTGTCACACCTTTTCATGCTCCTCGTCTTTTTTTTTTTTTTTGCTCCTGGTATTGTTCTCCCCTTTTCCGGCTCCTGGTATTTTTCACACTTTTCTTGCTCCTCCAATTTTCACACTTTTGATGCTCCTCTTATTTTCCCCACTGTTCTGCTCCTTGTATTTTTCTGTTTTTTTAATTTTTTTTGCTCCTCGTATTTTCCTGTTTTTTTTTTTTTGCTCCTCGTATTTTTCTCCCATTTTCCTGCTCCTGGGATTTTTCAGAATTTTCGTGCTCTTCTCATTTTCACACTTTTTATGCTTCTCTTATTTTCCCCACTTTTCTGCTCCTCGTAATTTTCTGGTTTTTTTTTTTTTGCTCCTAGTATTTTTCTCCCCTTTTCCTACTCCTCGTGTTTTTCACAATTTTCATGCTCCTCGTATTTCTTTTTTTGCTCCTCACATTTTTCACACCTTTTCATGCTCCTTGCATTTTTCACACCTTTTCATGCTCCTCGCATTTTTCACTCATTTTCATGCTCCTCGTATTTTTCACACCTTTTCATGCTCCTCGCATTTTTCACACCTTTTCATGCTCCTCGAATTTTTTACACCTTTTCATTCTCCTTGAAATTGTCACAGCTTTTCATGCTCCTCGTATTTTTCACACCTTTTTATGCTCCCCACATTTTTCACACCTTTTCATGCTCCTCTTGTTTTTCACACTCTACTTGCTCCTAGAATATTTGAAAGCTTTTTATTTTCCTCAAAATTTTCACACGTTTTCATGCTCCTCGTATTTTTCCCACCTTTTCATGTTACTCGCATTTTTCAGACCTTTTCATGTTCCTATCATTTTTCACTCCTTTTCATGCTCCTCGTATTTTTTTTTTGCTCCTCGCATTTTTCACACCTTTTCATGCTCCTCGCATTTTTCACACCTTTTCATGCTCCTCGCATTTTTCAGAATTTTTCATGCTCCTCGTCTTTTTTTTTTTTGCTTCCCACATTTTTCACACCTTTTCATGCTCCTCGTGTTTTTCACACTTTACTTGCTCCTAGAATTTTTGAAAGCTTTTTATTTTCCTCGAAATTTTCACACGTTTTCATGATCCTCGTGTTTTTCACACCTTTTCATGCTCTTCGCATTTTTCACACCTTTTCATGCTGCTCGCATTTTTCACACCTTTTCATTCTCCTCGCATTTTTCACACCTTTTCATGCTCCTCGCATTTTTCACATCTTTTTATGCTCTTCGCAATTTTCACACCTTTTAATGCTCCTCGAAATTTTCACAATTTTCATGCTCCTCGTCTTTTTTTTTTTTTTTGCTCCTCGCATTTTTCAAAGCTATTCATGTTCCTCGTATTTTTCACAACATTTCATGCTCCTAGAATTTTTGAAACCCTTTCATGCTCCTCGAAATTTTCACACCTTTTCATGCTCCTCATATTTTTCACACCTTTTGCTGTTCCTCGCATTTTTCACACCTTTTCATGCTCGTTACATTTTTCACACGTTTTCATGCTCGTTGCATTTTTCACACCTTTTCATGCTCCTCGTCTTTTTTTTTTTTTTTCTCTTCGCATTTTTCACACCTTTTCATGTTCCTCGAATTTTTCACACATTTTCATGCTCCTCGCATTTTTCACACCTTTTCATGCTCCTCGTCTTTTTTTTTTTTTTTTTGCTCCTCGTATTTTTCTCCCTTTTTTCTCCTCCTCGTGTTTTTCACACTTTTCTTGCTCCTCGTATTTTCACACTTTTGATGCTCCTCTTATTTTCCTCACTTTTCTGCTCCTCGTATTTTTCTGTTTTTTTTTTTTTCTCCTCCTGGTATTGTTCTCCCCTTTTCCGGCTCCTGGTATTTTTCACACTTTTCTTGCTCCTCCAATTTTCACACTTTTGATGCTCCTCTTATTTTCCCCACTGTTCTGCTCCTTGTATTTTTCTGTTTTTTAATTTTTTTTTGCTCCTCATATTCATCTGTTTTTTTTTTTTTTTTTTTTTTGCTCCTCGTATTTTTCTCCCATTTTCCTGCTCCTGGGATTTTTCACACTTTTCTTGCTCCTCTCATTTTCACACTTTTGATGCTTCTCTTATTTTCCCCACTTTTCTGCTCCTCGTAATTTTCTGGTTTTTTTTTTTTTGCTCCTAGTATTTTTCTCCCCTTTTCCTGCTCCTCGTGTTTTTCACACTTTTCATGCTCCTCGTATTTTTTTTTTGCTCCTCACATTTTTCACACCTTTTCATGCTCCTTGCATTTTTCACACCTTTACATGCTCCTCGCATTTTTCACTCCTTTTCATGCTCCTCCCATTTTTGACACCTTTTCATGCTCCTCGAATTTTTCACACCTTTTCATGCTCCTCGAATTTTTGACACCTTTTCATGCTCCTCAAAATTGTCACCACATTTCATGCTCCTCGTATTTTTCACACCTTTTCATGTTCCTCGAATTTTTCACACCTTTTTATGCTCCCCACATTTTTCACACCTGTTCATGCTCTTCGTGTTTTTCACACTTTACTTGCTCCTAGAATTTTTGAAAGCTTTTTATTTTCCTCAAAATTTTCACACGTTTTCATGATCCTCATATTTTTCACACCTTTTCATGCTCTTCGCATTTTTCACACCTTTTCATGCTGCTCACATTTTTCACACCTTTTCATTCTCCTCGCATTTTTCACACCTTTTCATGCTCCTCGCATTTTTCACATCTTTTTATGCTCTTCGCAATTTTCACACCTTTTAATGCTCCTCGAAATTTTCACAATTTACATGCTCCTCGTCTTTTTTTTTTATTTTGCTCCTCGCATTTTTCAAAGCTATTCATGTTCCTAGTATTTTTCACAACATTTCATGCTCCTAGAATTTTTGAAACCCTTTCATGCTCCTCGAAATTTTCACACCTTTTCATGCTCCTCATATTTTTCACACCTTTTGCTGTTCCTCGCATTTTTCACACCTTTTCATGCTCGTTACATTTTTCACACGTTTTCATGCTCGTTGCATTTTTCACACCTTTTCATGCTCCTCGTCTTTTTTTTTTTTTGCTCTTCGCATTTTTCACACCTTTTCATGTTCCTCGAATTTTTCACACATTTTCATGCTCCTCGCATTTTTCACACCTTTTCATGCTCCTCGTCTTTTTTTTTTTTTTTTTGCTCCTCGTATTTTTCTCCCTTTTTTCTCCTCCTCGTGTTTTTCACACTTTTCTTGCTCCTCCAATTTTCACACTTTTGATGCTCCTCTTATTTTCCCCACTGTTCTGCTCCTTGTATTTTTCTGTTTTTTTAATTTTTTTTGCTCCTCGTATTTTCCTTTCTCCCATTTTCTGCTCCTGGGATTTTTCACAATTTTCTTGCTCTTCTCATTTTCACACTTTTGATGCTTCTCTTATTTTCCCCACTTTTCTGCTCCTCGTAATTTTCTCGTTTTTTTTTTTTGCTCCTCGTATTTTTCTCCCCTTTTCCTGCTCCTCGTGTTTTTCACAATTTTCATGCTCCTCGTATTTTTTTTTTGCTCCTCACATTTTTCACACCTTTTCATGCTCCTCGCATTTTTCACTCATTTTCATGCTCCTCGTATTTTTCACACCTTTTCATGCTCCTCGAATTTTTCACACCTTTTCATGCTCCTCGAATTTTTGACACCTTTTCATGCTCCTCGAAATTTGTCACACCTTTTTCATGCTCCTCGTCTTTTTTTTTTTTTTTTTGCTCCTCGTATTTTTCCCCGTTTTTTCTCCTCCTCCTGTTTTTCACACTCTTCTTGCTGCTCGTATTTTCACACTTTTGATGCTCCTCTTATTTTCCCCACTTTTCTGTTCCTCGTATTTTTCTGTAATTTTTTTTTTTGCTCCTGTATTTTTCTCCCCTTTTCCGGCTCCTGGTATTTTTCACACTTTTCTTGCTCCTCCAATTTTCACACTTTTGATGCTCCTCTTATTTTCCCCACTGTTCTGCTCCTTGTATTTTTCTGTTTTTTTAATTTTTTTTGCTCCTCGTATTTTCCTGTTTTTTTTTTTTTGCTCCTCGTATTTTTCTCCCATTTTCCTGCTCCTGGGATTTTTCAGAATTTTCGTGCTCTTCTCATTTTCACACTTTTGATGCTTCTCTTATTTTCCCCACTTTTCTGCTCCTCGTAATTTTCTGGTTTTTTTTTTTTGCTCCTAGTATTTTTCTCCCCTTTTCCTGCTCCTCGTGTTTTTCACAATTTTCATGCTCCTCGTATTTTTTTTTTTGCTCCTCACATTTTTCACACCTCTTCATGCTCCTTGCATTTTTCACACCTTTTCATGCTCCTCGCATTTTTCACACCTTTTCATGCTCCTCGAATTTTTGACACCTTTTCATGCTCCTTGAAATTGTCACAGCTTTTCATGCTCCTCGTATTTTTCACACCTTTTTATGCTCCCCACATTTTTCACACCTTTTCATGCTCCTCTTGTTTTTCACACTCTACTTGCTCCTAGAATATTTGAAAGCTTTTTGTTTTCCTCAAAATTTTCACACGTTTTCATGCTCCTCGTATTTTTCCCACCTTTTCATGTTACTCGCATTTTTCAGACCTTTTCATGTTCCTATCATTTTTCACTCCTTTTCATGCTCCTCGTATTTTTTTTTTTGCTCCTCGCATTTTTCACACCTTTTCATGCTCCTCGTATTTTTCACACCTTTTCATGCTCCTCGCATTTTTCAGAATTTTTCATGCTCCTCGTCTTTTTTTTTTTGATTCTCGCATTTTTCACACCTTTTCATGCTCCTTGCAATTTACACACCTTTTCATGCTCCTCGCATTTTTCACACCTTTTCGTGCTCCTCGCATTTTTCACACCTTTTCATGCTCCTCCCATTTTTCACACCTTTTCATGTTCCTCGCATTTTTCACACCTTTTCATGCTCCTCACATTTTTCACACCTTTTCATGCTCCTCGAATTTTTTACACCTTTTCATGCTCCTCGAAATTGTCACACCTTTTCATGCTCCTCGCACTTTTCACACCTTTTCATGCTCCTCGCATTTTTCACACCTTTTCATGCTCCTAGAATTTTTGGCAGCTTTTCATTTTCCTCGAAATTTTCACACCTTTTCATGCTCATCGTCTTTTTTTTTTTTTGCTCTTCGCATTTCTCACACCTTTTCATGCTCCTCGCATTTTTCACAGCTTTTCATGCTCCCTGCATTTTTGACACCTTTTCATGCTCCTCGCATTTTTCACAACTTTTCATGCTCCCCGTCTTTTTTTTTTTTTGCTCCTCGCATTTTTCACACCTTTTCATGCTCCTCGCATTTTTCACACCTTTTCAGGCTCTTCCAATATTTGACACCTTTTCATGCTCCTTGAAATTTTCACACCTTTTCATGCTGCTCGTATTTTTCACACCTTTTCATGTTCCTCGAATTTTTCACACCTTTTCATGCTCCTCGCATTTTTCACACCTTTTCATGCTCCTCACATTTTTCACACCTTTTCATGCTCCTCGCATTTTTCTCACCATTTCCATGCTCCTCGTCTTTTTTTTTTTTTTGCTCTTGTCATTTTTCACACCTTTTCATGCTCCTCGCATTTTTCACACTTTTTCATGCTCCCTCGTCTTTTTTTTTTTTTGCTCCTCGTATTTTTCACACCTTTTCATGCTCCTAGAATTTTTCACACATTTTCATGTTCCTCGCATTTTTCACACCTTTTCATGCTCCCTCGTCTTTTTTTTTTTTTTTGCTCCTCGTATTTTTCTCCCTTTTTCTCCTCCTCGTGTTTTTCACACTTTTCTTGCTCCTCGTATTTTCACACTTTTGATGCACCTCTTATTTTCCTCACTTTTCTGCTCATAGTATTTTTCTGTTTTTTTTTTTTTTGCTCCTCGTGTTTTTCTCCCCTTTTCCGGCTCCTGGTATTTTTCACACTTTTCTTGCTCGTCCAATTTTCACACTTTTTGATGCTCCTCTTTTTTTCCCACTGTTCTGCTCCTTGTATTTTTCTGTTTTTTAATTTTTTTTGCTCCTCATATTCATCTGTTTTTTTTTTTTTTTTTTTGCTCCTCTTATTTTTCTCCCATTTTCCTGCTCCTGGGATTTTTCACACTTTTCTTGCTCCTCTCATTTTCACACTTTTGATGCTTCTCTTATTTTCCCCACTTTTCTGCTCCTCGTAATTTTCTGATTTTTTTTTTTTTGCTCCTAGTATTTTTCTCCCCTTTTCCTGCTCCTCGTGTTTTTCACACTTTTCATGCTCCTCGTATTTTTTTTTTGCTCCTCACATTTTTCACACCTTTTCATGTTCCTTGCATTTTTCACACCTTTACATGCTCCTCGCATTTTTCACTCCTTTTCATGCTCCTCCCATTTTTGACACCTTTTCATGCTCCTCGAATTTTTCACACCTTTTCATGCTCCTCGAATTTTTGACACCTTTTCATGCTCCTCGAAATTGTCACAGCATTTCATGCTCCTCGTATTTTTCACACCTTTTCATGTTCCTCGAATTTTTTCACACCTTTTTATGCTCCCCACGTTTTTCACACCTTTTCATGCTCCTCGTGTTTTTCACACTTTACTTGCTCCTAAAATTTTTGAAAGCTTTTTGTTTTCCTCGAAATTTTCACACGTTTTCATGATCCTCGTATTTTTCACACCTTTTCATGCTCTTCGCATTTTTCACACCTTTTCATGCTCCTCGCATTTTTCACACCTTTTCATTCTCCTCGCATTTTTCACACCTTTTCATGCTCCTCTCATTTTTCACATTTTTTTTATGCTCTTCGCAATTTTCACACCTTTTAATGCTCCTCGAAATTTTCACAATTTTCATGCTCCTCGTCTTTTTTTTTTATTTTGCTCCTCGCATTTTTCAAAGCTATTCATGTTCCTCGTATTTTTCACAACATTTCATGCTCCTAGAATTTTTGAAACCCTTTCATGCTCCTCGACATTTTCACACCTTTTCATGCTCCTCATATTTTTCACACCTTTTGCTATTCCTCGCATTTTTCACACCTTTTCATGCTCCTTACATTTTTCACACCTTTTCATGCTCGTTGCATTTTTCACACCTTTTCATGCTCGTCGTCTTTTTTTTTTTTTTGCTCTTCGCATTTTTCACACCTTTTCATGTTCCTCGAATTTTTCACACCTTTTCCTGCTCCTCGCATTTTTCACACCTTTTCAGTTTCCTCGTCTTTTTTTTTTTTTGCTCCTCGTATTTTTCTCCCTTTTTTCTCCTCCTCGTGTTTTTCACACTTTTCTTGCTCCTCGTATTTTCACACTTTTGATGCTCCTCTTATTTTCCTCACTTTTCTGCTCCTCGTATTTTTCTGTTTTTTTTTTTTTTTTTCCTCCTCATATGTTTCTTCCCTTTTCTTGCTCCTCGTGTTTTTCACAGTTTTCTTGCTCCTCGTATTTTCCCACTTTTGATGCTCCTCTTATTTTCCCCACTGTTCTGCTCCTTGTATTTTTCTGTTTTTTTAATTTTTTTTGCTCCTCGTATTTTCCTTTCTCCCATTTTCTGCTCCTGGGATTTTTCACAATTTTCGTGCTCTTCTCATTTTCACACTTTTGATGCTTCTCTTATTTTCCCCACTTTTCTGCTCCTCGTAATTTTCTCGTTTTTTTTTTTTGCTCCTCGTATTTTTCTCCCCTTTTCCTGCTCCTCGTGTTTTTCACAATTTTCATGCTCCTCGTATTTTTTTTTTGCTCCTCACATTTTTCACACCTTTTCATGCTCCTCGCATTTTTCACTCCTTTTCATGCTCCTCGTATTTTTCACACCTTTTCATGCTCCTCGAATTTTTCACACCTTTTCATGCTCCTCGAATTTTTGATACCTTTTCATGCTCCTCGAAATTGTCACAGCATTTCATGCTCTTCGTATTTTTCACACCTTTTCATGTTCCTCGAATTTTTCACACCTTTTTATGCTCCCCACATTTTTCACACCTTTTCATGCTCCTCGTGTTTTTCACACTTTACTTACTCCTAGAATTTTTGAAAGCTTTTTATTTTCCTCGAAATTTTCACACGTTTTCATGATCCTCGTATTTTTCACACCTTTTCATGCTCTTCGCATTTTTCACACCTTTTCATGCTCCTCGCATTTTTCACACCTTTTCATTCTCCTCGCATTTTTCACACCTTTTCATGCTCCTCTCATTTTTCACATTTTTTTTATGCTCTTCGCAATTTTCACACCTTTTAATGCTCCTCGAAATTTTCACAATTTTCATGCTCCTCGTCTTTTTTTTTTATTTTGCTCCTCGCATTTTTCAAAGCTATTCATGTTCCTCGTATTTTTCACAACATTTCATGCTCCTAGAATTTTTTAAACCCAAGTGTGAAAAACAAGAGGAGGAAAAAAAAGGGAGAAAAATACGAGGAGAAAAAAAAAAAAAAAAAAAGACGAGGAGCATGAAAAGGTGTGAAAAATTCGAGGAGCATGAAAAGGTGTGAAAAATTCGAGGAACATGAAAAGGTGTGAAAAATGCGAAGAGCAAAAATAAAAAAGACGAGGAGCATGAAAAGGTGTGAAAAATGCAACGAGCATGAAAACGTGTGAAAAATGTAACGAGCATGAAAAGGTGTGAAAAATGCGAGGAACAGCAAAAGGTGTGAAAAATATGAGGAGCATGAAAAGGTATGAAAATTTCGAGGAGCATGAAAGGGTTTCAAAAATTCTAGGAGCATGAAATGTTGTGAAAAATACGAGGAACATGAATAGCTTTGAAAAATGCGAGGAGCAAAATAAAAAAAAAGACGAGGAGCATGAAAATTGTGAAAATTTCGAGGAGCATTAAAAGGTGTGAAAATTGCGAAGAGCATAAAAAGATGTGAAAAATGCGAGGAGCATGAAAAGGTGTGAAAAATGCGAGGAGAATGAAAAAGTGTGAAAAATGCGAGGAGCATGAAAAGGTGTGAAAATGCGAGGAGAATGAAAAGGTGTGAAAAATACGAGGATCATGAAAACGTGTGAAAATTTCGAGGAAAATAAAAAGCTTTCAAAAATTCTAGGAGCAAGTAAAGTGTGAAAAACACGAAGAGCATGAACAGGTGTGAAAAATGTGGGGAGCATAAAAAGGTGTGAAAAATTCGAGGAACATGAAAAGGTGTGAAAAATACGAGGAGCATGAAATGTGGTGACAATTTCGAGGAGCATGAAAAGGTGTCAAAAACTCGAGGCGCATGAAAAGGTGTGAAAAATTCGAGGAGCATGAAAAGGTGTCAAAAATGGGAGGAGCATGAAAAGGAGTGAAAAATGCGAGGAGCATGTAAAGGTGTGAAAAATGCAAGGAGCATGAAAAGGTGTGAAAAATGTGAGGAGCAAAAAAAAAATACGAGGAGCATGAAAAGTGTGAAAAACACGAGGAGCAGGAAAAGGGGAGAAAAATACTAGGAGCAAAAAAAAAAAAAAACCAGAAAATTACGAGGAGCAGAAAAGTGGGGAAAATAAGAGAAGCATCAAAAGTGTGAAAATGAGAGGAGCAAGAAAAGTGTGAAAAATCCCAGGAGCAGGAAAATGGGAGAAAAATACGAGGAGCAAAAAAAAAAAAAAAAAAAAAAAAAAAAAAAAAAAAAAAAAAAACAGTTGAATATGAGGAGCAAAAAAAAATTAAAAAACAGAAAAATACAAGGAGCAGAACAGTGGGGAAAATAAGAGGAGCATCAAAAGTGTGAAAATTGGACGAGCAAGAAAAGTGTGAAAAATACCAGGAGCCGGAAAAGGGGAGAAAAACACGAGGAGCAAAAAAAAAAAAAAAACAGAAAATTACTATGAGCAGAAAAGTGAGGAAAATAAGAGGTGCATCAAAAGTGTGAAAATACGAGGAGCAAGAAAAGTGTGAAAAACACGAGGAGGAGAAAAAAGGGAGAAAAATACGAGGAGCAAAAAAAAAAAAAAAAAGACGAGGAGCATGAAAAGGTGTGAAAAATGCGAGGAGCATGAAAATGTGTGAAAAATTCGAGGAACATGAAAAGGTGTGAAAAATGCGAAGAGGAAAAAAAAAAAACGAGGAGCATGAAAAGGTGTAAAAAATGCAACGAGCATGAAAACGTGTGAAAAATGTAAGGAGCATGAAAAGCTGTGAAAAATGCGAGGAGCATGAAAAGGTGTGAAAATTTCAAGGACCATGAAAAGGTGTCAAATATTGGAAGAGCGTGAAAAGGTGTGAAAAATGCGAGGAGCATGAAAAGGTGTGAAAAATGTGAGCAGCATGAAAAGGTGTGAAAAATGCGAGGAGCAAAAAAAAAAAGACAAGGAGCATGAAAAGGTGTGAAAATTTCGAGGAAAATGAAAAGCTGGCAAAAATTCTAGGAGCATGAAAAGGTGTGAAAAATGCGAGGAGCAAAAAAAAAAAGACGAGGAGCATGAAAAAGTGTGAAAAATGCGAGGAGCATGAAAAAGTGTGAAAAATGTGAGGAGCAAAAAAAAAATACGAGGAGCATGAAAAGTGTGAAAAACACGAGGAGCAGGAAAAGGGGAGAAAAATACTAGGAGCAAAAAAAAAAAAAACCAGAAAATTACGAGGAGCAGAAAAGTGGGGAAAATAAGAGAAGCATCAAAAGTGTGAAAATGAGAGGAGCAAGAAAAGTGTGAAAAATCCCAGGAGCAGGAAAATGGGAGAAAAAAACGAGGAGCAAAAAAAAAAAAAAAAAACAGATGAATATGAGGAGCAAAAAAAATTAAAAAACAGAAAAATACAAGGAGCAGAACAGTGGGGAAAATAAGAGGAGCATCAAAAGTGTGAAAATTGGACGAGCAAGAAAAGTGTGAAAAATACCAGGAGCCGGAAAAGGGGAGAAAAACACGAGGAGCAAAAAAAAAACAGAAATTTACTATGAGCAGAAAAGTGAGGAAAATAAGAGGTGCATCAAAAGTGTGAAAATACGAGGAGCAAGAAAAGTGTGAAAAACACGAGGAGGAGAAAAAAGGGAGAAAAATACGAGGAGCAAAAAAAAAAAAAAGACGAGGAGCATGAAAAGGTGTGAAAAATGAGAGGAGCATGAAAATGTGTGAAAAATTCGAGGAGCATGAAAAGGTGTGAAAAATGCGAGGAGCATGTAAAGGTGTGAAAAATTCGAGGAACATGAAAAGGTGTGAAAAATGTGAGGAGCAAAAAAAAATACGAGGAGCATGAAAAGTGTGAAAAACACGAGGAGCAGGAAAAGGGGAGAAAAATACTAGGAGCAAAAAAAAAAAAAACTAGAAAATTACGAAGAGCAGAAAAGTGGGGAAAATAAGAGAAGCATCAAAAGTGTGAAAATGAGAGGAGCAAGAAAAGTGTGAAAAATCCCAGGAGCAGGAAAATGGGAGAAAAATACGAGGAAAAAAAAAAAAAATATACGAGGAGCAAAAAAAAATAAAAAACAGAAAAATACAAGGAGCAAAAAAGTGGGGAAAATAAGAGGAGCATCAAAAGTGTGAAAATACGAGGAGCAAGAAAAGTGTGAAAAATACCAGGAGCCGGAAAAGGGGAGAAAAATACGAGAAGCAAAAAAAAAAAAAATTACAGAAAAATACGAGGAGCAGAAAAGTGGGGAAAATAAGAGGAGCATCAAAAGTGTGAAAATACGAGCAGCAAGAAGAGTGTGAAAAACAGGAGGAGGAGAAAAAACGGGGAAAAATACGAGGAGCAAAAAAAAAAAAAAATTTTTTTTTTTTTTGCTCCTCTTATTTTTCTCCCATTTTCCTGCTCCTGGGATTTTTCACACTTTTCTTGCTCCTCTCATTTTCACACTTTTGATGCTTCTCTTATTTTCCCCACTTTTCTGCTCCTCGTAATTTTCTGATTTTTTTTTTTTTGCTCCTAGTATTTTTCTCCCCTTTTCCTGCTCCTCGTGTTTTTCACACTTTTCATGCTCCTCGTATTTTTTTTTTGCTCCTCACATTTTTCACACCTTTTCATGTTCCTTGCATTTTTCACACCTTTACATGCTCCTCGCATTTTTCACTCCTTTTCATGCTCCTCCCATTTTTGACACCTTTTCATGCTCCTCGAATTTTTCACACCTTTTCATGCTCCTCGAATTTTTGACACCTTTTCATGCTCCTCGAAATTGTCACAGCATTTCATGCTCCTCGTATTTTTCACACCTTTTCATGTTCCTCGAATTTTTCACACCTTTTTATGCTCCCCACGTTTTTCACACCTTTTCATGCTCCTCGTGTTTTTCACACTTTACTTGCTCCTAAAATTTTTGAAAGCTTTTTGTTTTCCTCGAAATTTTCACACGTTTTCATGATCCTCGTATTTTTCACACCTTTTCATGCTCTTCGCATTTTTCACACCTTTTCATGCTCCTCGCATTTTTCACACCTTTTCATTCTCCTCGCATTTTTCACACCTTTTCATGCTCCTCTCATTTTTCACATTTTTTTTATGCTCTTCGCAATTTTCACACCTTTTAATGCTCCTCGAAATTTTCACAATTTTCATGCTCCTCGTCTTTTTTTTTTATTTTGCTCCTCGCATTTTTCAAAGCTATTCATGTTCCTCGTATTTTTCACAACATTTCATGCTCCTAGAATTTTTGAAACCCTTTCATGCTCCTCGACATTTTCACACCTTTTCATGCTCCTCATATTTTTCACACCTTTTGCTGTTCCTCGCATTTTTCACACCTTTTCATGCTCCTTACATTTTTCACACCTTTTCATGCTCGTTGCATTTTTCACACCTTTTCATGCTCGTCGTCTTTTTTTTTTTTTTGCTCTTCGCATTTTTCACACCTTTTCATGTTCCTCGAATTTTTCACACCTTTTCCTGCTCCTCGCATTTTTCACACCTTTTCAGTTTCCTCGTCTTTTTTTTTTTTTGCTCCTCGTATTTTTCTCCCTTTTTTCTCCTCCTCGTGTTTTTCACACTTTTCTTGCTCCTCGTATTTTCACACTTTTGATGCTCCTCTTATTTTCCTCACTTTTCTGCTCCTCGTATTTTTCTGTTTTTTTTTTTTTTTTTTCTCCTCCTGGTATTGTTCTCCCGTTTTCCGGCTCCTGGTATTTTTCACACTTTTCTTGCTCCTCCAATTTTCACACTTTTGATGCTCCTCTTATTTTCCCCACTGTTCTGCTCCTTGTATTTTTCTGTTTTTTTAATTTTTTTTGCTCCTCGTATTTTCCTGTTTTTTTCTTTGTTTTTTTTTTTTGCTCCTCGTATTTTTCTCCCATTTTCCTGCTCCTGGGATTTTTCACAATTTTCGTGCTCTTCTCATTTTCACACTTTTGATGCTTCTCTTATTTTCCCCACTTTTCTGCTCCTCGTAATTTTCTGTTTTTTTTTTTTTTTTTTTTGCTCCTCGTATTTTTGTCCCCTTTTCCTGCTCCTCGTGTTTTTCACAATTTTCATGCTCCTCGTATTTTTTTTTTGGCTCCTCACATTTTTCACACCTTTTCATGCTCCTTGCATTTTTCACAACTTTTCATGCTCCTCGCATTTTTCACTCATTTTCATGCTCCTCATATTTTTCACACCTTTTCATGCTCCTCGAATTTTTCACACCTTTTCATGCTCCTCGAATTTTTGACACCTTTTCATGCTCCTCAAAATTGTCACACCTTTTCATGCTCCTCGTCTTTTTTTTTTTTTTTTTCTCCTCGTATTTTTCTCCCTTTTTTCTCCTCCTCGTGTTTTTCACACTTTTCTTGCTCCTCGTATTTTCACACTTTTGATGCTCCTCTTATTTTCCTCACTTTTCTGCTCCTCGTATTTTTCTGTTTTTTTTTTTTTTTTTTTTTTTTTTTTTTTTTTTTTTTTTTTTTTTTTTTCTCCTCGTATTTTTCTCCCATTTTCCTGCTCCTGGGATTTTTCACACTTTTCTTGCTCCTCTCATTTTCACACTTTTGATGCTTCTCTTATTTTCCCCACTTTTTCTCTCTGTAATTTCTGTTTTTTTTTTTTTTTTTTGCTCCTAGTATTTTTCTCCCCTTTTCCTGCTCCTCGTGTTTTTCACAATTTTCATGCTCCTCGTATTTTTTTTTTTGCTCCTCACATTTTTCACACCTTTTCATGCTCCTTGCATTTTTCACACCTTTTCATGCTCCTCGCATTTTTCACTCATTTTCATGCTCCTCGTATTTTTCACACCTTTTCATGCTCCTCGCATTTTTCACACCTTTTCATGCTCCTCGAATTTTTGACACCTTTTCATGCTCCTTGAAATTGTCACAGCTTTTCATGCTCCTCGTATTTTTCACACCTTTTTATGCTCCCCACATTTTTCACACCTTTTCATGCTCCTCTTGTTTTTCACACTCTACTTGCTCCTAGAATATTTGAAAGCTTTTTATTTTCCTCAAAATTTTCACACGTTTTCATGCTCCTCGTATTTTTCCCACCTTTTCATGTTACTCGCATTTTTCAGACCTTTTCATGTTCCTATCATTTTTCACTCCTTTTCATGCTCCTCGTATTTTTTTTTTGCTCCTCGCATTTTTCACACCTTTTCATGCTCCTCGCATTTTTCACACCTTTTCATGCTCCTCGCATTTTTCAGAATTTTTCATGCTCCTCGTCTTTTTTTTTTTTGCTTCCCACATTTTTCACACCTTTTCATGCTCCTCGTGTTTTTCACACTTTACTTGCTCCTAGAATTTTTGAAAGCTTTTTATTTTCCTCGAAATTTTCACACGTTTTCATGATCCTCGTGTTTTTCACACCTTTTCATGCTCTTCGCATTTTTCACACCTTTTCATGCTGCTCGCATTTTTCACACCTTTTCATTCTCCTCGCATTTTTCACACCTTTTCATGCTCCTCGCATTTTTCACATCTTTTTATGCTCTTCGCAATTTTCACACCTTTTAATGCTCCTCGAAATTTTCACAATTTTCATGCTCCTCGTCTTTTTTTTTTAATTTTGCTCCTCGCATTTTTCAAAGCTATTCATGTTCCTCGTATTTTTCACAACATTTCATGCTCCTAGAATTTTTGAAACCCTTTCATGCTCCTCGAAATTTTCACACCTTTTCATGCTCCTCATATTTTTCACACCTTTTGCTGTTCCTCTCATTTTTCACACCTTTTCATGCTCGTTACATTTTTCACACGTTTTCATGCTCGTTGCATTTTTCACACCTTTTCATGCTCCTCGTCTTTTTTTTTTTTTTTCTCTTCGCATTTTTCACACCTTTTCATGTTCCTCGAATTTTTCACACATTTTCATGCTCCTCGCATTTTTCACACCTTTTCATGCTCCTCGTCTTTTTTTTTTTTTTTTTGCTCCTCGTAT
This sequence comes from Cervus canadensis, assembly GCF_019320065.1. NCBI lineage: Eukaryota > Metazoa > Chordata > Mammalia > Artiodactyla > Cervidae > Cervus > Cervus canadensis. The sequence goes on along the minus strand of NC_057399.1, from coordinate 64,322,470 downwards.
TTTTCTCCCTTTTTTCTCCTCCTCGTGTTTTTCACACTTTTCTTGCTCCTCGTATTTTCACACTTTTGATGCTCCTCTTATTTTCCTCACTTTTCTGCTCCTCGTATTTTTCTGTTTTTTTTTTTTTCTCCTCCTGGTATTGTTCTCCCCTTTTCCGGCTCCTGGTATTTTTCACACTTTTCTTGCTCCTCCAATTTTCACACTTTTGATGCTCCTCTTATTTTCCCCACTGTTCTGCTCCTTGTATTTTTCTGTTTTTTAATTTTTTTTTGCTCCTCATATTCATCTGTTTTTTTTTTTTTTTTTTTTTGCTCCTCGATTTTTCTCCCATTTTCCTGCTCCTGGGATTTTTCACACTTTTCTTGCTCCTCTCATTTTCACAGTTTTGATGCTTCTCTTATTTTCCCCACTTTTCTGCTCCTCGTAATTTTCTCGTTTTTTTTTTTTTTGCTCCTAGTATTTTTCTCCCCTTTTCCTGCTCCTCGTGTTTTTCACACTTTTCATGCTCCTCGTATTTTTTTTTTGCTCCTCACATTTTTCACACTTTTTCATGCTCCTCGCATTTTTCACACTTTTTCATGCTCCTCGTCTTTTTTTTTTTGCTCCTCGCATTTTTCACACCTTTTCATGCTCCTAGAATTTTTGCCAGCTTTTCATTTTCCTCGAAATTTTCACACCTTTTCATGCTCCTTGTCTTTTTTTTTTTGCTCCTCGCATTTTTCACACCTTTTCATGCTGCTCACATTTTTCACACCTTTTCATGCTCCTCGCATTTTTCACACCTTTTCACGCTCTTCCAATATTTGACACCTTTTCATGGTCCTTGAAATTTTCACACCTTTTCATGCTCCTCGCATTTTTCACAGCTTTTCATGCTCCTTACATTTTTCACACGTTTTCATGCTCGTTGCATTTTTTACACCTTTTCATGCTCCTCGTTTTTTTTTTTTCCTCTTCGCATTTTTCACACCTTTTCATGTTCCTCGAATTTTTCACACATTTTCATGCTCCTCGCATTTTTCACACCTTTTCATGCTCCTCGTCTTTTTTTTTTTTTTTTTGCTCCTCGTATTTTTCTCCCTTTTTTCTCCTCCTCGTGTTTTTCACACTTTTCTTGCTCCTCGTATTTTCACACTTTTGATGCACCTCTTATTTTCCTCACTTTTCTGCTCATAGTAATTTTCTGTTTTTTTTTTTTTTTTGCTCCTCGTGTTTTTCTCCCCTTTTCCGGCTCCTGGTATTTTTCACACTTTTCTTGCTCGTCCAATTTTCACACTTTTGATGCTCCTCTTATTTTCCCCACTGTTCTGCTCCTTGTATTTTTCTGTTTTTTAATTTTTTTTTGCTCCTCATATTCAACTGTTTTTTTTTTTTTTTTTTTTTTTTTTTTTTTTTTTTTTTTTTTTGCTCCTCGTATTTTTCTCCCATTTTCCTGCTCCTGGGATTTTTCACACTTTTCTTGCTCCTCTCATTTTCACACTTTTGATGCTTCTCTTATTTTCCCCACTTTTCTGCTCCTCGTAATTTTCTGGTTTTTTTTTTTTTTTGCTCCTAGTATTTTTCTCCCCTTTTCCTGCTCCTCGTGTTTTTCACACTTTTCATGCTCCTCGTATTTTTTTTTTGCTCCTCACATTTTTCACACCTTTTCATGCTCCCGGCATTTTTCACACCTTTACATGCTCCTCGCATTTTTCACTCCTTTTCATGCTCCTCCCATTTTTGACACCTTTTCATGCTCCTCGAATTTTTCACACCTTTTCATGCGCCTCGAGTTTTTGACACCTTTTCATGCTCCTCGAAATTGTCACCACATTTCATGCTCCTCGTATTTTTCACACCTTTTCATGTTCCTCGAATTTTTCACACCTTTTTATGCTCCCCACATTTTTCACACCTGTTCATGCTCTTCGTGTTTTTCACACTTTACTTGCTCCTAGAATTTTTGAAAGCTTTTTATTTTCCTCGAAATTTTCACACGTTTTCATGATCCTCGTATTTTTCACACCTTTTCATGCTCTTCGCATTTTTCACACCTTTTCATGCTGCTCGCATTTTTCACACCTTTTCATTCTCCTCGCATTTTTCACACCTTTTCATGCTCCTCGCATTTTTCACATCTTTTTATGCTCTTCGCAATTTTCACACCTTTTAATGCTCCTCGAAATTTTCACAATTTACATGCTCCTCGTCTTTTTTTTTTATTTTGCTCCTCGCATTTTTCAAAGCTATTCATGTTCCTCGTATTTTTCACAACATTTCATGCTCCTAGAATTTTTGAAACCCTTTCATGCTCCTCGAAATTTTCACACCTTTTCATGCTCCTCATATTTTTCACACCTTTTGCTGTTCCTCGCATTTTTCACACCTTTTCATGCTCGTTACATTTTTCACACGTTTTCATGCTCGTTGCATTTTTCACACCTTTTCATGCTCCTCGTCTTTTTTTTTTTTTGCTCTTCGCATTTTTCACACCTTTTCATGTTCCTCGAATTTTTCACACATTTTCATGCTCCTCGCATTTTTCACACCTTTTCATGCTCCTCGTCTTTTTTTTTTTTTTTTTGCTCCTCGTATTTTTCTCCCTTTTTTCTCCTCCTCGTGTTTTTCACACTTTTCTTGCTCCTCCAATTTTCACACTTTTGATGCTCCTCTTATTTTCCCCACTGTTCTGCTCCTTGTATTTTTCTGTTTTTTTAATTTTTTTTGCTCCTCGTATTTTCCTTTCTCCCATTTTCTGCTCCTGGGATTTTTCACAATTTTCGTGCTCTTCTCATTTTCACACTTTTGATGCTTCTCTTATTTTCCCCACTTTTCTGCTCCTCGTAATTTTCTCGTTTTTTTTTTTTGCTCCTCGTATTTTTCTCCCCTTTTCCTGCTCCTCGTGTTTTTCACAATTTTCATGCTCCTCGTATTTTTTTTTTGCTCCTCACATTTTTCACACCTTTTCATGCTCCTCGCATTTTTCACTCTTTTTCATGCTCCTCGTATTTTTCACACCTTTTCATGCTCCTCGAATTTTTCACACCTTTTCATGCTCTTCGAATTTTTGACACCTTTTCATGCTCCTCGAAATTGTCACACCTTTTCATGCTCCTCGTCTTTTTTTTTTTTTTTTTTTGCTCGCTCGTATTTTTCTCCCTTTTTTCTCTCCTCGTGTTTTCAACTTTTCTTGCTCCTCGTATTTTCACACTTTTGATGCCCTTCTTATTTTCCTCACTTATTCTGCTCCTCGCTATTTCTGTTTTTTTTTTTTTTTTTTTTTGCCTCCTGGTATTGTGTCTCCCTTTTTCCGGCTCCTGGTATTTTCACACTTTTCTTCCTCCTCCAATTAATCCACACGATTGCTCCTCTTATTTTCACCCACTGTTCTGCTCCTTGTATTTTCTTGTTTTTTTAATTTTTTTTTTGCTGCCTCGTATTTTCCCTGTTTGTTTTTTTTGCTCCTCGT